>NC_054882.1:43688691-43866191 GCF_018320785.1 Cheilinus undulatus | reverse complement strand
ACACCAGCATTCAGTAAGGCAGGGAACTCTGGATGGGGAGTGATGCAGGCTGCAGGTAGTCCTGAAGAAGTGCTGTGAAGTCCCACTTCTGATAGGGGTCGCTCTCTGAGGTCACAGTTTACACACTTAGACTGCCAAACCCTAAAAAATGTCTTCTCTGAAGATCCTGGAGGTCAGATGTCAAGGTCTTTGGGCATGTGAACACAATAATTCAAGAGCCAAATGAGGGATGAACTGATTATATCTCAGAGGTCAAAGGTCAATGCCACTGGGTCTCATGTTCATGCCCTAAATGTTGATGAATCACACTGCCACTTAAAACACCTTCACAGTGTACTTCACCATCCACCAGTCTGAAACCTCACAGAGACGTAAAAGCCAGCAGTGGTCCCACTCTAAAATATCACTGCTTTAAACGTGTTAGCCAGGACGACAGTCACAGAGAGAGCCAGATAAAAACCCTAAACTCTGTGAGCACAGAAGGAAAACGGCAGAGGAGGAGCTGTGGAAGAGTCCAGACTTTAAAGGTCGTAAACGTCTCCTATAATCGTCCCTGATGGCTGCAACCTTCAGGGTTCTGGTACTAACTCTCCAGAGCTCACAGAGGAAGACCTCATCCTCAGGGTGGCCAGCTTCCTCCTGCTGTCAGGCTTTGTTGTCTGTTTAGATGCTAATGCTAACATATGTCAGTGGATGGAACAGTGTGCTGAAATCAAACAGTGTACCTGCAAAGGTCATGCTCTGAGGTTTTAGAAGTACCAGCCATCGTCTGGGGAATACTCTGGTGTCTTTGGCATTTATTATAATTCAGGCTCAAAGCTTTGCTTCATTTCAACACAAAAGATTCATTATTCAATATGAAAGGCCAAACAGTGAGGGAACTCTTGTGAGGAATAATAATAATAAGAAGAAGAATCCTCAGTGGAAATTCTTCAGTTGTACTTTTGACCCAGTCAGAGATTTCACTAGGTTGTGCAACTTTATTGCAACGTTGCGAGTATACTGTTAAAATAATGTAGAATAAAATAGAATAATGCAGAGCTGGGACGGTGGACCTGGTTCTTGGTTTTATCAGTGGTGATTCAGCCGTGTTGGTTATCTTGACTTTCTTTCCTCTTACAAAATAAAGCAGAAGTCAAATGATACAACAGGTAGAAACTATAACTAGACTAAGACTGGCTGGAAGGAGATCTATGGTGATAACAAAGGAGGTCTATATTCAGTCAAGGAGACTACAACCAGACTGAAATGTTAGTCCATGACATTTCCCCACCGTACATTTGAGCTCTGACTCTACGTTCATCAGAATGTTTTAACCCCAGGAGAGTACTGACAGTGAATTACGATGAAGCGGTGCATGATCTGCAAAAAATGTGACATTCACCAATCACAGTAGCCCATTAATCGGCATCCTGCTGATAGAGCTCATGCTAAAAGCTGCCAAGAGAGGTCAGAGGTCAGATTCATCAGCTGCTGATGTGATCCCTTCAGGAAGAGCCACATAACGTCTTTAATGCAAACTGGCAGACACTGATGGTGTTAAAACATCATGAATGGTTTTATCAGAGGCTGTGAGACTAAGGCTATGTTCACACTCCAGGCCTTAATGCTCAATTCTGATCTTTTTTCAGATCTGATTGTTTTATTTGCCTGTTCACACTGCAGTCAACTTTCAACAGCAGCTGAAACAGATCAACACAACAAAAGCATCAGTGGTTCCTCCAGATTCCACTAGAAATGCAGTTTTACTGACCCACAGCCTGAGCCTCAGTTTTTGTCTTGAAACAGGGATAACAGGGTAAACAGTACTGTTGGTGACAGTATTAGTGACATTAATTATTATTAGTGGCAAAGGTCACTCTGACATCATAAAATCACCATTGGTCCGTTTTCTGGATGAAAAAGTTAGTTTTTGAAAAATAAGAGAAGTAACAACATTTACGGAAAAATCATCAGCCTGATTCTTAAAACTGATTCATCACTAGTGAATAAATAAGAGTGTTCATTTCACATTAAACCTGATTACACTAGTTATAAAAATAAGAGTAGACTGGCAGGACTTTTTATGGGCTAAAACTAAACATTAGAATCTAAAGATTAAGACTCAGTCTAAACCTGAAAAAAGCTGCTAAAATAAACATTAACTGTCTTTTAGTGATGATGGTGAAGCTGGAACTTTCCTTTAGCTGGAAGACTCAGTGTGGATGACACAGTTTTGGTTTTATTTCTGACCTGAGAGGCTCTGAGCTTTGACGAAACAAAGCAACAATTATAATGTTGACAGTTCTGACAGGATTATCCATTAAAAGACTAATTTTAAAGATATTGTGGTTAAACAGTGTTGTTCTGTGCCAGAACTACAGTTTAGTTTTTTTGGTCATTAAAATCTAGAGACGCTCTAACACTGGGCGCCTTAGACTTCAGTGTGTGTTACTCTATAACCGAACTTGTGTTGAATTTGTTTGATTAATGAGTTTCATATCAAAGTTTAAATCCTGGAGTCGTGACAGCACCACTTCTGTCTGAAGTGGGTTAAAAAACCAGGTCAGGAGATTGTTGGAAAGCAAACGCAGCAGGAGGTCTGGGTTTCTCTACAGCCCAGCCTTACATCGCGGATCCTTCCAGGAGAGACCGCCTCGGTCTCCTGCAGTTCATAGCGTTCAGATTACAAGATAAAACAAGGAAGCAGAATTCTTGGAGAGAAGAGGGATGAGCTCTTATGGTTGTGTTTGAGCGTGTCTGCTCACATCATCTACAAGCTCTCTTTATGCATGGGTGGAAGGCACGCAATCTGTCTCCAACAGGAACAGCCTACAGGAGTTTCAGTCTGCTCAGAGCTTCAGACATTTCAGAGTAAAGATGGGGAAGAAGCTCCAAAGATGAAGAGCTAAAAAAATACCAAGCCTCCATCTCAGACCGTCTGTTCAGTGTTAATGAGCGGACTGATGCCGAAGACTTCAGTGTTTGATTATACGACCCGTTTCCTTCTCTGTCTGGTCATCAGATGAACATTTCATTAGACATTTAGAAGAGGTACTCATGAAGGCAAGGAACAGCCTCAGACAGGACGATTTAATTTGTAAATAAAGATCTAGATTATCAAAGATCACCATTAAAATCCAGATCTGGGTCCATCTGGTTGTGAGCTTTCCCAGTGCAAAGACGACGAGGTCAAAGGTCACCACAGCTAAAGTAAAAGCTGACACAACCCTACACACTGGTTCTGTGTTTTTAGGTTCTATGTGTTTAGGTTCTGTGTGTTTAGGTTCTATGTGTTTAGATCTTATGTGTTTACGTTCTGTGTGTTTAGGTTCTACATATTTAGGTTCTATGTGTTTAGGTTCTGTGTGTTTAGGTTCTATATGTTTAGGTTCTGTGTGTTTAGGTTCTACATATTTAGGTTCTATGTGTTTAGGTTCTATGTGTTAAGGTTCTGTGTCTTTAGGTTCTTTGTATTAAAGTTCTGTGTGTTTAGGTTCTATGTGTTTAGGTTCTATGTGTTTAGGTTCTATATGTTTAGGTTCTATGTGTTTAGGTTCTATGTGTTAAGGTTCTGTGTCTTTAGGTTCTTTGTATTAAAGTTCTGTGTGTTTAGGTTCTGTGTGACTAGGTTCTATGTGTTTAGGTTCTGTGTGTTTAGGTTCTGTGTATTAAAGTTCTGTGTGTTTAGGTTCTATATGTTTAGATTCTATGTGTTTAGGCTCTGTGTGTTTAGGTTTTATGTGTTTAGGTTCTATGTATTAAAGTTCTGTGTGTTTAGGTTCTATGTGTTTAGGTTCTGTGTATTTAGGTTCTGTGTGTTTAGGTTCTATGTGTTAAGGTTCTATGTCTTTAGGTTCTTTGTATTAAAGTTCTGTGTGTTTAGGTTCTATGTGTTTAGGTTCTTTGTGTTTAGGTTCTTTGTATTAAAGTTCTGTGTGTTTAGGTTCTATGTGTTTAGGTTCTATGTGTCTAGGTTCTGTGTGTTTAGGTTCTGTGTGTTTAGGTTCTACATATTTAGGTTCTGTGTGTTTAGGTTCTATGTGTTTAGGTTCTGTGTGTTTAGGTTCTGTGTGTTTAGGATCTGTGTGTTTAGGTTCTATGTGTCCAGGTTCTATGTGTTTAGGTTCTGTGTATTTATGTTCTGTGTGTTTAGGTTCTGTGTGTTTAGGTTCTGTGTATTTAGGTTCTGTGTGTTTAGGTTCTGTGTGTTTAGGTTCTTTGTGTTTAGGTTCTATGTGTTTAGGTTCTGTGTATTTAGGTTCTGTGTGTTTAGGTCCTATGTGTTTAGGTTCTGTGTATTTAGGTTCTGTGTGTTTAGGTTCTGTTCATGTTTTTGTTCTAACATGTTTATAACCAACACCTGTTCACCTGTGCCACCTGCAGATGTCTCATTAATTCAGAAAATACATTATACCCATTATAATATTTGCTCCAATTCTGAGATAATGGTCTCAAAAACAGGAAAGTTTATTTTCTCATGTGACTGCAGTATACAGAATAACTATTATCCCACACTAAAAAGCTTTTCTAGCTTGCAGTATTTTAGTGTTTGGCTCTTTGATTAAACACATTTATCTAACATGCAGCATGTGGGCTGATGCCTACTAATCAAGCAGCTGTCCTAGTTTACTCTTGTTCAGTGCAGTTCATTCTTATAACATGAATTTCATCAAAGTACATAAAAGAGCTGCAGCCTATCCCAGCTGTGATTGGGTGAGACGTGGGGTACGCCCTGGGATGGTCACCAGTAAATCACAGGCTAAAGAACAGGAAGTGTTTAATTAAAGCTGGGAAAGTGATTTCTTATAATGACAGTCAATGGATTTCACCACCACAGCATCAGGGAACTCAGGCATCTCAGAGCTGTATCTGACTCAGATTAGATTAGTTTAGATTAGATAAGATTAGATTAGATTAGATTAGATTAGAGTAGAGTAGAGTAGATTAGATTAGATTAGATTAGAGTAGAGTAGATTAGATTAGATTAGATTAGAGTAGAGTAGAGTAGAGTAGAGTAGAGTAGATTAGAGTAGATTAGATTAGATTAGATTCGATTAGATTTGATTAGATTAGATTAGAGTAGATTAGATTAGATTAGAATAGATTAGATTAGAGTAGATTAGAATGGATTAGAGAAGATTAGATTAGAGTAGATTAGATTAGAATAGATTAGATTAGAGTAGATTAGATTAGATTAGATTAGATTAGAGTAGATTAGATTAGAGTAGATTAGATTAGAGTAGATTAGATTAGAGTAGATTAGAATGGATTAGAGTAGATTTGATTAGATTAGATTAGAATAGATTAGATTAGAGTAGATTAGAATGGATTAGAGTAGATTAGATTAGATTAGATTCGATTAGATTTGATTAGATTAGATTAGAGTAGAGTAGATTAGATTAGATTAGATTAGAGTAGATTAGAATGGATTAGATTAGATTAGATCAGAGTAGAGTAGATTAGATTAGATTAGATTAGAGTAAATTAGATCAGATTAGAGTAGATGAAAGTACATTAGAGTAGATTAGATTAGAGTAGATTAGATTAGATTAGATTAGATTAGATTAGATTAGATTAGATCAGATTAGAGTAGATTAGAGTAGATTAGATTATATTATATTAGATTAGAGTAGATTAGATTAGAGTAGATTAGATTAGATTAGAGTAGAGTAGATTAGATTAGATTAGAATGGATTAGAGTAGATTAGATTAGATTAGATTAGATTAGATTAGATTAGATTAGATTAGAGTAGAGTAGATTAGATTAGAGTAGATTAGAATGGATTAGAGTAGATTAGAGTAGATTAGATTAGATTAGATTAGATTAGATTAGATTAGATTAGAGTAGATTAGAGTAGATTAGAGTAGATTAGATTAGATTAGATTAGAGTAGATTAGAATGGATTAGATTAGATTAGATTAGAGTAGATTAGATCAGAGTAGAGTAGATTAGATTAGATTAGATTAGATTAGAGTAAATTAGATCAGATTAGAGTAGATTAAAGTACATTAGATCAGATTAGAGTAGATTAGAGTAGATTAGATTAGATTAGATTAGATTAGATTAGATTAGAGTAGATTAGAGTAGATTAGATTAGATTAGATTAGAGTAGATTAGATTAGAGTAGATTAGATTAGATTAGATTAGATCAGAGTAGAGTAGATTAGATTAGATTAGATTAGATTAGATTAGATCAGAGTAGAGTAGATTAGATTAGATTAGATTAGATTAGATTAGAGTAAATTAGATCAGATTAGATTAAAGTACATTAGATTAGATTAGATTAGATTAGATTAGATTAGATTAGAATGGATTAGATGAGATTAGATTAGATTAGAGAAGATTAGATTAGATTAGAGTAGATTAGATTAGAGTAGATTAGAGTAGATTAGATTAGATTATATTAGATTAGAGTAGATTAGATTAGATTACCCTAACCCTAGATTAGAGTAGATTAGAGTAGATTATATTAGATTAGAGTAGATTAGAATGGATAAAATTAGATTAGATTAGATTAGATTAGAGTAGAGTAGAGTAGATTAGATTAGATTAGATTAGATTAGAGTAGATTAGAATGGATTAGATTAGATTAGATTAGATTAAAGTAGATTAGATTAGATTAGATTAGATTAGAGTAGATTAGAATGGATTAGATTAGATTAGATAAGAGTAGATTAGATCAGAGTAGAGTAGATTAGATAAGATTAGATTAGAGTAAATTAGATCAGATTAGAGTAGATGAAAGTACATTAGAGTAGATTAGATTAGAGTAGATTAGATTAGATTAGATTAGAGTAAATTAGATCAGATTAGAGTAGATGAAAGTACATTAGAGTAGATTAGAGTAGAGTAGATTAGATTACAGTAGATTAGATTAGATTAGATTAGATTAGAGTAGATTAGATTAGAGTACATTAGATTAGATTAGATTTGAGTAGACTAGATTAGATTAGAGTAGATTAGAGTAGATTAGATTTGAGTAGACTAGATTAGATTAGAGTAGATTAGACTAGATTAGATTAGAGTAGATTAGAATGGATTAGATTAGATTAGAGTAGATTAGATTAGAGTAGATTAGATTTGAGTAGACTAGATTAGATTAGAGTAGATTAGAATGGATTAGAGTAGATTAGAGTAGATAAGTTTAGAGTAGATGAGATTAGATTAGATTAGATTAGATTAGATTAGAGTAGATTAGATTAGATTAGAGTAGAGTAGAGTAGAGTAGATCATATTAGAGTAGATTAGATTAGATTAGATTAGAGTAGATTAGATTAGATTAGATTAGATTAGATTAGATTAGAGTAGATTAGATTAGAGTAGATTAGATTAGATTAGATTAGAGTAGATTAGATTAGATTAGATTAGATTAGATTAGAGTAGATCATATTAGAGTAGATTAGATTAGATTAGATTAGATTAGATTAGATTAGATTAGAGTAGATTAGATTAGATTAGATTAGAGTAGATTAGAGTAGAGTAGATCATATTAGAGTAGATTAGATTAGATTAGATTAGATTAGATTAGATTAGATTAGATTAGATCAGATTAGAGTAGATAAGAGTAGATTAGATTAGAGTAGATTAGATTAGATTAGATTAGATTAGATTAGATTAGATTAGAGTAGATTAGATTAGATTAGATTAGATTAGATTAGATTAGATTAGATTAGAGTAGAGTAGATTAAATTACAGTAGATTAGAATCGATTAGATTAGATTAGATTAGATTAGATTAGAGTACATTAGATTAGAGTAGATTAGATTAGATTAGATTAGATTAGATCAGAGTAGAGTAGATTAGATTAGATTAGATTAGATTAGATCAGAGTAGAGTAGATTAGATTAGATTAGATTAGATTAGATTAGAGTAAATTAGATCAGATTAGATTAAAGTACATTAGATTAGATTAGATTAGATTAGATTAGATTAGATTAGATTAGATTAGAATGGATTAGATGAGATTAGATTAGATTAGAGAAGATTAGATTAGATTAGAGTAGATTAGATTAGAGTAGATTAGAGTAGATTAGATTAGATTATATTAGATTAGAGTAGATTAGATTAGATTACCCTAACCCTAGATTAGAGTAGATTAGAGTAGATTATATTAGATTAGAGTAGATTAGAATGGATAAAATTAGATTAGATTAGATTAGATTAGAGTAGAGTAGATTAGATTAGATTAGATTAGAGTAGATTAGAATGGATTAGATTAGATTAGATTAGATTAGATAAATTTCAATTCGATTCGATTCGATTCGATTCGATTAGAGTAGATTAGATTAGATTAGATTAGATTAAAGTAGATTAGATTAGATTAGATTAGAGTAGATTAGAATGGATTAGATTAGATTAGATAAGAGTAGATTAGATCAGAGTAGAGTAGATTAGATAAGATTAGATTAGAGTAAATTAGATCAGATTAGAGTAGATGAAAGTACATTAGAGTAGATTAGATTAGAGTAGATTAGATTAGATTAGATTAGAGTAAATTAGATCAGATTAGAGTAGATGAAAGTACATTAGAGTAGATTAGAGTAGAGTAGATTAGATTACAGTAGATTAGAATCGATTAGATTAGATTAGAGTAGATTAGATTAGAGTACATTAGATTAGATTAGATTTGAGTAGACTAGATTAGATTAGAGTACATTAGATTAGATTAGATTTGAGTAGACTAGATTAGATTAGAGTACATTAGATTAGATTAGATTAGAGTAGATTAGAATGGATTAGATTAGATTAGAGTAGATTAGATTAGAGTAGATTAGATTTGAGTAGACTAGATTAGATTAGAGTAGATTAGAATGGATTAGAGTAGATTAGAGTAGATTAGATTAGAGTAGATGAGATTAGATTAGATTAGATTAGATTAGAGTAGATTAGATTAGATTAGATTAGATTAGAGTAGAGTAGAGTAGAGTAGATTAGATTAGATTAGAGTAGATTAGATTAGATTAGATTAGATTAGATTAGATTAGATTAGAATAGATTAGAATGGATTAGAGTAGATTAGATTAGATTAGATTAGATTAGATTAGATTAGAATAGATTAGAATGGATTAGAGTAGATTAGATTAGATTAGATTAGATTAGAGTAGATTAGAGTAGAGTAGATTAGATTAGAGTAGATTAGAATGGATTAGAGTAGATTAGATTAGATTAGATTAGATTCGATTAGATTAGATTAGATCAGATTAGAGTAGATTAGAGTAGATTAGATTAGATTAGATTAGAGTAGATTAGATTAGATTAGATTAGATTAGATTAGATTAGAGTAGATTAGATTAGATTAGATTAGATTAGATTAGATTAGATTAGAGTAGAGTAGATTAAATTACAGTAGATTAGAATAGATTAGATTAGAGTACATTAGATTAGATTAGATTTGAGTAGACTAGATTAGATTAGAGTAGATTAGAGTAGATTAGATTAGAGTAGATTAGAATGGATTAGATTAGATTAGAGTAGATTAGATTAGAGTAGATTAGATTAGATTAGAGTAGATTAGAGTAGAGTAGATTAGATTAGAGTAGATTTAAGTAGACTAGATCATATTAGAGTAGATTAGATTAGATTAGATTAGATTAGATTAGATTAGAGTAGATTAGAATGGATTAGATTAGATTAGATTAGATTAGATTAGATTAGAGTAGAGTAGATTAGATTAGAGTAGATTAGAATGGATTAGAGTAGATTAGATTAGATTAGATAAGTTTCAATTCGATTCGATTCGATTAGATTAGAGTAGATTAGATTAGATTAGATTAGATTAAAGTAGATTAGATTAGATTAGATTAGATTAGATTAGAGTAGATTAGAATGGATTAGATTAGATTAGATAAGAGTAGATTAGATCAGAGTAGAGTAGATTAGATTAGATTAGAGTAAATTAGATCAGATTAGAGTAGATGAAAGTACATTAGAGTAGATTAGATTAGAGTAGATTAGATTAGATTAGATTAGATTAGATGAGATTAGATGAGATTAGATCAGATTAGAGTAGATTAGAGTAGATTAGATTATATTATATTAGATTAGAGTAGATTAGATTAGAGTAGATTAGATTAGATTAGATTAGATTAGATTAGATTAGATTAGATTAGAGTAGATTAGAGTAGATTAGAATGGATTAGATTAGATTAGATTAGATTAGATTAGATTAGATTAGAGTGGAGTAGATTAGATTAGAGTAGATTAGAATGGATTAGAGTAGATTAGAGTAGATTAGATTAGATTAGATTAGAGTAGATTAGATTAGATTAGAGTGGAGTAGATTAGATTACAGTAGATTAGAATGGATTAGAGTAGATTAGAGTAGATTAGATTAGATTAGATTAGAGTAGATTAGAGTAGATTAGATTAGATTAGATTAGATTAGATTAAAGTAGATTAGATTAGATTAGATTAGATTAGAGTAGATTAGAATGGATTAGATTAGATTAGATAAGAGTAGATTAGATCAGAGTAGAGTAGATTAGATTAGATTAGAGTAAATTAGATCAGATTAGAGTAGATGAAAGTACATTAGAGTAGATTAGATTAGAGTAGATTAGATTAGATTAGATTAGATTAGATGAGATTAGATTAGATTAGATCAGATTAGAGTAGATTAGAGTAGATTAGATTATATTATATTAGATTAGAGTAGATTAGATTAGAGTAGATTAGATTAGATTAGATTAGATTAGAGTAGATTAGAGTAGATTAGAATGGATTAGATTAGATTAGATTAGATTAGATTAGATTAGATTAGATTAGATTAGAGTGGAGTAGATTAGATTAGAGTAGATTAGAATGGATTAGAGTAGATTAGAGTAGATTAGATTAGATTAGATTAGAGTAGATTAGAGTAGATTAGATTAGATTAGATTAGATTAGATTAGAGTAGATTAGAATGGATTAGATTAGATTAGATTAGAGTAGATTAGATCAGAGTGGAGTAGATTAGATTAGATTAGATTAGATTAGATTAGAGTAAATTAGATCAGATTAGAGTAGATTAAAGTACATTAGATCAGATTAGAGTAGATTAGAGTAGATTAGATTAGATTAGATTAGATTAGATTAGATTAGAGTAGATTAGAGTAGATTAGATTAGATTAGATTCGATTAGATTAGATTAGATCAGATTAGAGTAGATTAGAGTAGATTAGATTAGATTAGATTAGAGTAGATTAGATTAGATTAGATTAGATTAGATTAGATTAGAGTAGATTAGATTAGATTAGATTAGATTAGATTAGATTAGAGTAGAGTAGATTAAATTACAGTAGATTAGAATAGATTAGATTAGAGTACATTAGATTAGATTAGATTTGAGTAGACTAGATTAGATTAGAGTAGATTAGAGTAGATTAGATTAGAGTAGATTAGAATGGATTAGATTAGATTAGAGTAGATTAGATTAGAGTAGATTAGATTAGATTAGAGTAGAGTAGATTAGATTAGATTAGAGTAGATTAGAGTAGAGTAGATTAGATTAGAGTAGATTTAAGTAGACTAGATCATATTAGAGTAGATTAGATTAGATTAGATTAGATTAGATTAGAGTAGATTAGAATGGATTAGATTAGATTAGATTAGATTAGATTAGATTAGATTAGAGTAGAGTAGATTAGATTAGAGTAGATTAGAATGGATTAGAGTAGATTAGATTAGATTAGATAAGTTTCAATTCGATTCGATTCGATTAGATTAGAGTAGATTAGATTAGATTAGATTAGATTAAAGTAGATTAGATTAGATTAGATTAGATTAGATTAGAGTAGATTAGAATGGATTAGATTAGATTAGATAAGAGTAGATTAGATCAGAGTAGAGTAGATTAGATTAGATTAGAGTAAATTAGATCAGATTAGAGTAGATGAAAGTACATTAGAGTAGATTAGATTAGAGTAGATTAGATTAGATTAGATTAGATGAGATGAGATTAGATTAGATTAGATCAGATTAGAGTAGATTAGAGTAGATTAGATTATATTATATTAGATTAGAGTAGATTAGATTAGAGTAGATTAGATTAGATTAGATTAGATTAGATTAGATTAGATTAGAGTAGATTAGAGTAGATTAGAATGGATTAGATTAGATTAGATTAGATTAGATTAGATTAGATTAGATTAGAGTGGAGTAGATTAGATTAGAGTAGATTAGAATGGATTAGAGTAGATTAGAGTAGATTAGATTAGATTAGATTAGATTAGATTAGAGTAGATTAGATTAGATTAGAGTGGAGTAGATTAGATTACAGTAGATTAGAATGGATTAGAGTAGATTAGAGTAGATTAGATTAGATTAGATTAGAGTAGATTAGAGTAGATTAGATTAGATTAGATTAGATTAGATTAAAGTAGATTAGATTAGATTAGATTAGATTAGAGTAGATTAGAATGGATTAGATTAGATTAGATAAGAGTAGATTAGATCAGAGTAGAGTAGATTAGATTAGATTAGAGTAAATTAGATCAGATTAGAGTAGATGAAAGTACATTAGAGTAGATTAGATTAGAGTAGATTAGATTAGATTAGATTAGATTAGATGAGATTAGATTAGATTAGATCAGATTAGAGTAGATTAGAGTAGATTAGATTATATTATATTAGATTAGAGTAGATTAGATTAGAGTAGATTAGATTAGATTAGATTAGATTAGAGTAGATTAGAGTAGATTAGAATGGATTAGATTAGATTAGATTAGATTAGATTAGATTAGATTAGATTAGAGTGGAGTAGATTAGATTAGAGTAGATTAGAATGGATTAGAGTAGATTAGAGTAGATTAGATTAGATTAGATTAGAGTAGATTAGAGTAGATTAGATTAGATTAGATTAGATTAGAGTAGATTAGAATGGATTAGATTAGATTAGATTAGAGTAGATTAGATCAGAGTGGAGTAGATTAGATTAGATTAGATTAGATTAGATTAGAGTAAATTAGATCAGATTAGAGTAGATTAAAGTACATTAGATCAGATTAGAGTAGATTAGAGTAGATTAGATTAGATTAGATTAGATTAGATTAGATTAGAGTAGATTAGAGTAGATTAGATTAGATTAGATTAGATTAGAGTAGATTAGATTAGAGTAGATTAGATTAGATTAGATTAGATTAGATCAGAGTAGAGTAGATTAGATTAGATTAGGTTAGATTAGATTAGAGTAGATTAGAGTAGATTAGATTAGATTAGATTAGAGTAGATTAGAGTAGATTAGATTAGATTAGATTAGATTAGATCAGAGTAGAGTAGATTAGATTAGATTAGATTAGATTAGATTAGATTAGAGTAAATTAGATCAGATTAGATTAAAGTACATTAGATTAGATTAGATTAGATTAGATTAGATTAGATTAGATTAGATTAGAATGGATTAGATGAGATTAGATTAGATTAGAGAAGATTAGATTAGATTAGAGTAGATTAGATTAGAGTAGATTAGAGTAGATTAGATTAGATTATATTAGATTAGAGTAGATTAGATTAGATTACCCTAACCCTAGATTAGAGTAGATTAGAGTAGATTATATTAGATTAGAGTAGATTAGAATGGATAAAATTAGATTAGATTAGATTAGATTAGATTAGAGTAGAGTAGATTAGATTAGATTAGATTAGAGTAGATTAGAATGGATTAGATTAGATTAGATTAGATTAGGTTAGATTAGATTAGATTAGAGTAGATTAGAATGGATTAAATTAGATTAGATTAGATTAGAGTAGATTAGATTAGAGTAGATTAGATTAGAGTAGATTAGATTAGATTAGCTTAGAGTAGATTAGATTAGAGTAGATTAAATTAGATTAGATTAGAGTAGATTAGATTAGAGTAGATTAGATTAGATTAGATTAGATTAGATTAGATTAGAGTAGATTAGATTAGAGTAGAGTAGATAAGATTTGATTAGAGAAGAGTAGATTAGATGATAGTAGATTAGAATGGATTAGATTAGATTAGATTAGATTTGAGTAGACTAGATTAGATTAGGGTAGATTAGAATGGATTAGAGTAGATTAGAGTAGATTAGATTAGAGTAGATTAGAGTAGATTAGATTAGAGTAGATTAGATTAGATTAGATTAGATTAGATTAGATTAGAGTACATTAGATTAGATTAGAGTAGATTAGAGTAGAGAAGAGTAGAGTAGATTAGATTAGATTAGATTAAATTAGATTAGAGTAGATCAGAGTAGATAAAAGTAGATTAGAGTAGATTAGATTAGATTAGATTAGAGTAGATTAGAGTAGATTAGATTAGATTAGATTTGAGTAGACTAGATTAGATTAGAGTAGATTAGAATGGATTAGAGTAGATTAGAGTAGATTAGATTAGATTAGATTAGATTAGATTAGATTAGATTGGAGTACATTAGATTAGATTCGATTAGAGTAGATTAGAGTAGATTAGATTAGATTAGAGTAGAGTAGAGTAGATAAGATTAGATTAGATTAGATTAGATTAGATTAGATTAGAGTAGATTAGAGTAGAGTAGATTAGATTAGAATGGATTGGATTAGATTAGATTAGATTAGAGTAGATTAGATTAGATTAGATTAGATTAGATTAGATTAGAATGGATTAGATTAGATTAGATTAGATTAGATTAGATTAGATTAGATTAGAGTAGATTAGATTAGATTAGATTAGAGTAGATTAGATTATATTAGATTAGATTAGATTAGATTAGATTAGATTAGATTAGAATGGATTAGAGTAGATTAGATTAGAGTAGATTAGATTAGAATGGATTAGATTAGATTAGATTAGATTAGATTAGATTAGATTAGATTAGATTAGAGTAGATTAGATTAGATTAGATTAGATTAGATTAGAGTAGATTAGATTAGAATGGATTAGATTAGATTAGATTAGATTAGATTAGAGTAGATTAGATTAGATTAGATTAGAATGGATTAGAGTAGATTAGAGTAGATTAGATTAGATTAGATTAGATTAGATTAGATTAGATTAGAGTAGATTAGATTAGATTAGATTAGAGTAGATTAGAGTAGATTAGATTAGATTAGATTAGATTAGATTAGATTAGATTAGATTAGATTAGAGTAGAGTAGAGTAGATTAGAGTAGAGTAGATTAGATTAGAATGGATTAGATTAGATTAGATTAGATTAGATTAGATTAGATTAGATTAGAGTAGATTAGATTAGATTAGATTAGAGTAGAGTAGATTAGATTAGAATGGATTAGATTAGATTAGATTAGATTAGATTAGATTAGATTAGATTAGATTAGAGTAGATTAGAGTAGATTAGAGTAGAGTAGATTAGATTAGAATGGATTAGATTAGAATGGATTAGATTAGATTAGATTAGATTAGATTAGATTAGAGTAGATTAGAGTAGAGTAGATTAGATTAGATTAGATTAGATTAGATTAGATTAGATTAGAATAGATTAGAGTAGATTAGATTAGATTAGATTAGATTAGATTAGATTAGATTAGATTAGAGTAAATTAGATCAGATTAGATTAGAATGGATTAGAGTAGATTAGATTAGAGTAGATTAGATTAGAATGGATTAGATTAGATTAGATTAGATTAGATTAGATTAGATTAGAGTAGATTAGATTAGATTAGATTAGATTAGATTAGAGTAGATTAGATTAGAATGGATTAGATTAGATTAGATTAGATTAGAGTAGATTAGATTAGATTAGATTAGAATGGATTAGAGTAGATTAGAGTAGATTAGATTAGATTAGAGTAGATTAGATTAGATTAGATTAGAGTAGATTAGAGTAGATTAGATTAGATTAGATTAGATTAGATTAGATTAGATTAGATTAGAGTAGAGTAGATTAGAGTAGAGTAGATTAGATTAGAATGGATTAGATTAGATTAGATTAGATTAGATTAGATTAGAGTAGATTAGATTAGATTAGATTAGAGTAGAGTAGATTAGATTAGAATGGATTAGATTAGATTAGATTAGATTAGATTAGATTAGATTAGATTAGAGTAGATTAGAGTAGAGTAGATTAGATTAGATTAGATTAGATTAGAATAGATTAGAGTAGAGTAGAGTAGATTAGATTAGAATGGATTAGATTAGATTAGATTAGATTAGAGTAGATTAGATTAGATTAGATTAGATTAGATTAGATTAGAGTAGATTAGAGTAGAGTAGATTAGATTAGATTAGATTAGATTAGATTAGATTAGAATAGATTAGAGTAGAGTAGAGTAGATTAGATTAGAATGGATTAGATTAGATTAGATTAGATTAGATTAGATTAGATTAGATTAGAGTAAATTAGATCAGATTAGAGTAGATTGAAGTACATTTGATCAGATTAGAGTAGATTAGAGTACATTAGATCAGATTAGAGTACATTAGAATGGATTAGAGTAGATTAGCTTAGGTTCTTTGGATAGGCTGTATTTGTGCTATTATTAAAAGTCCTTCCTGTCTGCAGTGACACAGAGGGCCACATCACAGGCTCTGTCTCATTATGAGATGTTCCAGTCGTCTCCATCATTAAAATCCTCCATCAGGCAGAGCTATGCAGTTTGACACAGGATGGCACAACAATGGAATAGTCTGCCATTGGTTGTTAGTCTGTCACAATGCATTTTGGGAAAGCAATATGGCAGTTACCATTGGCGATTAAAAGAGGTTCAATGTTTGATTTAGAAAAGGGGATTTAATCTTTAAGTCAGCTAGTTCCAGACTCATTGGAGAAGCTTCCAGAAGGGATTCAAAGGCATGGTCAGCATCAATGGAATGACAGCTAGCTAACAGCTACCTTCAAGAGGTGAGAAGGAAGAGGCTACAATTTATGGCTCAAAAGTTTTCAGGTTTCACATAAAGCCTCAATTTTAATCGTGTACTGGAAGGGATAAAAGAAGAGAAGCACACTGAACACTATGAATAGAGGGAAATGCTGTTTTTGTTTTTTCCAGCCGTAGACTTGTTTTAAAACTGGCTCCACTGGTGGTGGACAGTGGTAACGGCTGCTGGCTCCACTGATAGTGAACAGTGGTAACTGCTGCTGGCTCCACTGATGGTGAACAGTGGTAAAGGCTGCTGGCTCCACTGATGGTGAACAGTGGTAAAGGCTGCTGGCTCCACTGGTGGTGAACAGTGGTAACAGCAGTTGGCTCCACCGATGGTGAACAGTGGTAACGGCTGCTGGCTCCACCGATGGTGAACAGTGGTAATGGCTGCTGGCTCCACTGATGGTGAACAGTGGTAACGGCTGCTGGCTCCACTGCTGGTGGTGATATATATCTGTCCAGTCAACCCCCACTGTCAGGCAGGCATGGACTTGAAAACAACCTAAATAAGTATGAAAGGTTTCAGTTTTAGCTGATATCATTGTTTAAGGTTAATCTCTAAGATTAAGGACTTCAGAGCTTTATAACGCTTTTGACCAGATCACTTTTCATTCACAGGCCAACCTGAGACTGCTCTGCTCCATCCTGCTGAGGTTCTGAGGTCAGAGGATTGATCGTACTAAAATGATAGTTATCCTCACATTCTGAAGAAACTGAGCTGACGAGTATATGTTTTAGAGGAGACAGTACCATCAGCCCTGGTGTTCTGCTTAGTTGAACTTGGCTGCTAAATGCATGCTGACAGGTTCAGTCCAGTATGAACAATTCCCCCGGAGGCCATCAGAGCTCCATCTTAGATCGGCCCAGCCCTCCAAGCTCAGAGACTTCTAGGTTAGTGGCACATCACTGGTGAACATTTCTACTCATTCAGCTCTTATTATTTTTTGAACACTTCACCGTTTTGGTTCGGTAGACCTTGGATCCTTCAGTACTGCTCAGACCTGCCAGTGGAAAGGCAGCTCAGCATCTAGTTGAACAGAGAGTCAATCAAACTGCTCTGTTGCTCACTTTCTTATGTCTGGAACTCAAACGCAAAAGAAAGGGTTTTTTTACAGGCTGCAACAACAACAACAACAACAACCCCCCATCTGTGTCAGTCTCCAGGATGGGCTAAAAATAAGGTTCGTTTAAAGAAAATAAAAATGTTTAAACTGTTCATTAGAACATTAACATTAAGAAAAAGGATGAGGATGTAGTAGATCCCCCAGCCTGTAGAGGTGCTATCGAGTAAATAGAGGTTTTAGAGCAGCATATGTGGTCATCCAGACGCCTCTGTCAGGGACGGCCTTGCAGATTTGAAAAAGAACAGTGCTAAACCACATACAGCATCTATCAAAACAGTGTGGCTCTGCAGGAGAAGAGTCCAGGTCCTGAACTGGTCTGCCTGCAGTTCAGACCTTTAACTGATACAAAAACATCTGGAGCATCATAAAAGGAAAAATACAGCAAAGAAGCCTCAGGACTGTAGAGCAGCTAGAATTCTACATCAGACAAGAATGGGACAACATTCCTCTCCTCACTCCCCAGACATTCACAGACTGTAGTTAAAGAAGAGGAGACAAACATGGACCTGCCCCTGCTTTTCTGAGATGTGTTGCTGCCATCAGATTCAAAATGAGCTCAAAGGAATCTGTTTCCACAAAGTCAGAGGAACATTTTCAGCGGTGAGAGCGGTCGGTCTTCGTCCCCTTTCAGTCTGAACTCCAGCCCATCGTCTACACGCCTGATTGCACGGATGCTGTAATCTCATTTGTCGATAAGTAACAGTTTACAAAGGTCATAGGTCGATCCATATCTGGGTTTGGGGTCAAAGTTAGGTGCTGGCTAAGTTCATGCACAGTAAATTTACCTGAGAGTCATAGTAGTTTATTTATCACTGAGCTGCTCTTTTTCTCATTACAGTTTTCCATGTAGTCCTTTCAGAGCTGTTTTTATTCCTTATTAAAATGTTTCTACTCAACATTTTCTGCTCCATATAGAACTGGGTAACGCTGATGTAGAGCTGTATCTAACTCTAAATAGACTGATCTTCCTCTTCATATGGAGCTACATTTCTTCTTCATAGATAATTCTGCCTTTCCACCTATAAATGGCGTAACAACAAAAGAGGTGCTTTTACCTGCATATATTAGACAGTGCTCTAATATAACAGAGACAGTTGTGATGAACATGACAGGAACTCAGGAGCAGAGCAGAGACTAGGTGGTAAAGTTAAAGAAGTTTATCTGACAACAGCAGAGCAGATGATGGTGAGAGTACTGGCTGCTGGTTAGAAACAGCTCTGGCAGAGAGACGGAGACACCGCAGAAAAAGAGGACAAATGGAGTTAGACAAGGCAAAAAAAACCTCACTGAAAAATCTCTAGATCAGCAAAGGTTGAAGAGGAGTTACCTGAAGCTGTAGTCCACAGGTGTCTGAAGGTTCATCACCAGGTGAGGAGGTCTGGATTACCAAGGATTATCTGCAGCTGGGACCGTCCATCAGTGATGGAGCTGAGCTGGAACTTATGTGGGTGTGGTTAAAAGTTTTACTCCAGCAGAATTTACTCTGTTTTACTCCAACTCTGCAGTGGCTGCTAATAAATAAAGAGTAAATTTTACTACTTTTGAGTAAAATGTTTTTACTCTGGAACCCCCACCCCCCTCCAGATTTTCCTGTGTAGGTAAAAAAGCAGCGTACAGTCTGGAAAGCATGGCTCCAAGTTTCATCATTTTTCTATCAGACATTTCTATAAAGCAGTGATTGATTATTATCTGGTGTTGTTCAGAATGTCCTTGTTTAGTTTAACACTCTGAACTAGAGGGAAGGCAGTGAGGTGGCAGCATTTACCAGCAGATATCTCTGTAACTTTACTGAACTCTGATTGGCTCCGCAGTATTGTGCTGCTGAACATGAAAAGCTCCAGTAGTTGAACTCTTCCACCAGGGGGTCCGGTTTGATTCAGACCGGTTCAGTCTGGTTCAGTACTCTAAACCCCAGAGTAGTTAGCGTTTCCACAGACACCCGTACCCTCGCTGTAGGCATGAATGTGAAGTCCCAGTCAGCGTGGGTCTGCTGGTCCAGCCACAGTTATAGAGAGGATGAGTGACAGAGATCAGCAGTAAACAGCTTTATTTCAGCTGAAAGTGCTTCTTAAAAGAACTATATCTTAATGATGTTAACCATCAGTCCAGATCCTCAGCTGATGGACCACAGAAACATTTAGAGTCATAACGGTACGTTAATGTGTGAATTTATCTAGTTTATACCACAGAATATAAAAGTTTACAGCTGTGAGAATTCAGCACATTAAATAAACTAAAGGTTTAACTGGAGCTAAAATCAGACCAGATTCAGTCAGAAATCCTGGTTTTAAAATAGTCTGCAGCCTGAAGTTTTACAAACACGTCCAACAACCACAGAGCGATGTTTTCACAGGTTCCCTAAAGTTAGAAGTAGATGAATAACTGGTTACAGAGGAGAATCAGCTGATCTAAGGCTTCAGCATTAATTTAGTTTCTCATCCATCACAGATAGACCAGGCTGATGTGAACCTTCAGGATCTGCTGTGTTCTTAAAATCAGGTCCAGATAAACGTCAGGAAACTGGATTTGGGGCCAGATATCAACATCCACAGACTAGGAACCAGTGTGGATCTCTGTTGAGTCCAAATGTTCCTGATTTAAGCAGATATCAGTCTGCTTTTCTCCCGTTTTTCGCACAGAGACTTCTGTGTTTAGCGGCCCAGAGCCGAGCAGTCGCGTCATGCTGACGTGACGTCAGTATAACCCCCTATTGTCGTGTGTGGCTCCACCATGTTGGGCCGGAGAGATGAGCTTGGTACCCCTACAGCAGGGGGCCATCAAGTGGGACAGCACGGGTCGGTTTTTGGGATCCTTTCCAACTTTTGCTTTAAGGAAACATAAAACATTGCAAGCTGTGCCGTAATGAACTGAGCTGCTCAGTGGAAATGACCTAAATGTTCTCTGAGTCGTACACTGTGAGGCATGGGGGGCCACAGGGGTCTGTACCTGGTCCTCTGCTCTGTGAGGCATGGGGGGCCACAGGGGTCTGTACCTGGTCCTCTGCTCTGTGAGGCATGGGGGGCCACAGGGGTCTGTACCTGGTCCTCTGCTCTGTGAGGCATGGGGGGCCACAGGAGTCTGTACCTGGTCCTCTGCTCTGTGAGGCATGGGGGGCCACAGGGTCTGTACCTGGTCCTCTGCTCTGTGAGGCATGGGGGCCACAGGGGTCTGTACCTGGTCCTCTGCTCTGAGGCATGGGGGCCACAGGAGTCTGTACCTGGTCCTCTGCTCTGTGAGGCATGGGGGGCCACAGGGGTCTGTACCTGGTCCTCTGCTCTGTGAGGCATGGGGGGCCACAGGGGTCTGTACCTGGTCCTCTGCTCTGTGAGGCATGGGGGGCCACAGGGGTCTGTACCTGGTCCTCTGCTCTGTGAGGCATGGGGGGCCACAGGGGTCTGTACCTGGTCCTCTGCTCTGTGAGGCATGGGGGCCACAGGGTCTGTACCTGGTCCTCTGCTCTGTGAGGCATGGGGGCCACAGGGGTCTGTACCTGGTCCTCTGCTCTGTGAGGCATGGGGGGCCACAGGGGTCTGTACCTGGTCCTCTGCTCTGTGAGGCATGGGGGGCCACAGGGGTCTGTACCTGGTCCTCTGCTCTGTGAGGCATGGGGGGCCACAGGGGTCTGTACCTGGTCCTCTGTGCTTGTACGGAGCTGGTTATCAGGACATTTCTAAACTCTGCAGAGACAGAAACGGTGGTGATTGGACCAGCTAGACTAAATCCTCTGAGTGAATCACTGCAGAGACATGGGTTGGATTCCTGCTTTTCCACAGATCCTTTAGTTTAACAGGATGACCTGTTTTTACCTAATAGCCAGGACTGGACCAGCTCTGTTGTTTAGGATGCTGAGGTCCTTATTCAGGCTTTTGTGTTTTCTCACAGTTAGATCACTGAAACCTCCTTGGGTCTAGAAGAAGAGTCTCCCAGGTCTGCAGATGTTCTGACCAGAGTTCATATGAAGACATTACTCCAGAGCTGGTCTCTGGTCGCCGGCTTCCTGATCAGTCTCCAGCAGACTTTAAGCTGCCTCTAACTCAGAAGAGCGGTGAGTTGGCGAGGGAGAACCTCAGAATCCTCCAGGAACTGGAAAATGTCAGCGACGGGAATTTCTGGGCCAACTTTCTTAGCTTTCATAACTGAAACTCATACCCAAACGATGAGGAGAAAAAGAAGAAGATTGTTCCTCATTTACTGCTGTATCCTTAGAAAGCAGACTCAGCTTTGGTAGCGTGGTGGACGCCTGGACGTATCGCAGCGGCGTCTACGTCTCTCATGTCTATGATCAGTCCTCATGTTAAGCTGAAGCTAATGATGGGTTAGAGTGCGTGCTAGCTCTGGAGCTCAGTCATGTTCTAGATGAACCCATCTGTGGTTCTTTCTGTGACGTATTTCCTCGTAGCTGACGCTGATGTCTCTGCTGAATGATTCATGGAAGCATCCTGATGGAGCTTTGCTCTATTCTGACATCTCTGTATGTACTGTAGCTGGCATTTGATGACATTTATGTGGTGGAGTATTTACGGCAGCGGTGGATGCAGCGTCTGCGTACAGCTCACTGTGATACTGAGGGATGCTGACAGCCGCTCACAGCTGGCATACATACGTGTGTGGACCGTGGGGGAGGGGCTCATGGTAAACCAAGGTATGCAGCGGTGACAGCTCTCTCTGAAAACGTGTTCATGACAGTCGGCACAGAGCGTGTGTCATGGAGGAGGCCTGCTGTCACTCAGAGAACATCACATGATCTTATTCTCACACGTGTTTCTCCTCTTCATATCCAACAGCTGCTCCCTCCTCACTGTGAGGACGCCACTTCTGCTTCCTCCTCCTGTCACAGCGCTGCTTCATCTGCAGCTGCCACACATTATATTAGCAGCCAAAGCTTTTCCTTCTAGATCCTTCCTCTCTATGTTGTACCCAGCAGCATTGTGATAATGATAGTGACTGTGTGCAGCAGATCTACACTACCCTTTAATCCAAACCTTTTCCTTTTCAAATTATCCTTTAAATCAGGAGTCATCAATCTGCACATGGGCCACGTTTGGGCTGAATCCCAGTTTTACCCTTAACCCTCAGCCTCAACCTCAATGCTCTGTCAGGCCTCAACCCTCAAATCTCTCAATCTCAACCCTCTGCGATCTCACAATCTCAACCTACTCTCCCTCAATCTCAGCCTCAAAGATCTGAAGCTGCATCTGCTTAGAGTTGAGCCTGGGTTATATCTGCTATCACTCAAAGAAAGATAGTGGCGAATGCGGGGACGAAATCGAGCTATAAATGTAAATTTCTGCGTTAACAGAGATCTAAAAATTACTAAAACCACTCCAATATCTAAGTTTAATGATATTTTTTGGATTATTTGCCTTTTTGTAGCGTAACATCTTTCTGTCAGCCTCAGGCAGACACGCTGAAATGCTTCCTGTGGGAGGGTCCGTCTGAACGGTCCATTTAGCCTAGAAAGGTTCCTGGGTGAAACGACCCTCAAGTGTTTGAGTGTCGGCCATGATGAAGGCCGTTTGAGTTCTCCAACTGAAAAGGAAGGGAGCTTCCTTACCTCCTTACTTATCTCCTTTAGCCTAGGAAACACTGGAGCATCCTTTAGCAAAGGAGAGATGAAAAGACGACCCACAATGCTTTGAGTAAACTTCATTTAGAGTGACGCACCTGTTGACGGCTCATCAGAACGAGTGACCACTGTGACTGTAACTTTACTAGCCCTGATTTAAACGTAAAATTCAGTCAAACATGTGATCCATGTGATAAACTGAAGGAAACAGTAAAGCCTAAACTATTTAAAACTCTTGTCAAATAAAAGGACTTGAACATTATTCATCTAGTTGTATTGACGTAGCAGAAAGTTCAGATTAGGAGAAAAGTTTCTGCTGTTCTGGACGTTCACACACTTCCTCTTCCTGAAGAGACTTTAGGACCAAAAATCCTAATGAGCTCATATCTCTGACGTTTTAGCGTTTCATTCACAGAACATAAAAACTCAGAGAACACACCGAGTGGTGGATGAGAGTTTGGTAGTCCATCAACGTTAAACTTTAGTTTTTACACTAAAAACACACTTCACCTCTGTAACATCAGCCTAGGGGAAGACATTCAGGAATCACTGCTGGCCTCCTCTCCTATCCTCTTACTCCCTCCTTTCCTATCCTCTTACTCCCTCCTCTCCTATCCTCTTACTCCCTCCTCTCCTATCCTCTTACTCCCTCCTTTCCTATCCTCTTACTCCCTCCTCTCCTATCCTCTTACTCCCTCCTTTCCTATCCTCTTACTCCCTCCTCTCCTATCCTCTTACTCCCTCCTCTCCTATCCTCTTACTCCCTCCTTTCCTATCCTCTTACTCCCTCCTCTCCTATCCTCTTACTCCCTCCTTTCCTATCCTCTTACTCCCTCCTCTCCTATCCTCTCACTGCCTCCTCTCCTATCCTCTTACTGCCTCCTCTCCTATCATCTTACTCCCTCCTCTCCTATCCTCTCAGTGCCTCCTCTCCTATCCTCTTACTCCCTCCTTTCCTATCCTCTCACTGCCTCCTCTCCTATCCTCTTACTCCCTCCTTTCCTATCCTCTTACTCCCTCCTCTCCTATCCTCTCACTATCTCCTCTCCTATCCTCTTACTCCCTCCTTTCCTATCCTCTTACTCCCTCCTCTCCTATCCTCTCACTGCCTCCTCTCCTATCCTCTTACTGCCTCCTCTCCTATCCTTTTACTCCCTCCTTTCCTATCCTCTTACTCCCTCCTTTCCTATCCTCTTACTGCCTCCTCTCCTATCCTCTCACTATCTCCTCTCCTATCCTCTTACTCCCTCCTCTCCTATCCTCTTACTCCCTCCTTTCCTATCCTCTTACTCCCTCCTCTCCTATCCTCTTACTCCCTCCTTTCCTATCCTCTTACTCCCTCCTCTCCTATCCTCTTACTCCCTCCTTTCCTATCCTCTTACTCCCTCCTCTCCTATCCTCTTACTCCCTCCTCTCCTATCCTCTTACTCCCTCCTCTCCTATCCTCTTACCCCCTCCTCTCCTATCCTCTTACTCCCTCCTCTCCTATCCTCTTACTCCCTCCTCTCCTATCCTCTTACTCCCTCCTCTCCTATCCTCTTACTGCCTCCTCTCCTATCATCTTACTCCCTCCTCTCCTATCCTCTCACTGCCTCCTCTCCTATCCTCTTACTCCCTCCTCTCCTATCCTCTTACTCCCTCCTCTCCTATCCTCTTACTCCCTCCTCTCCTATCCTCTTACTCCCTCCTCTCCTATCCTCTTACTCCCTCCTCTCCTATCCTCTTACTCCCTCCTCTCCTATCCTCTTACTCCCTCCTCTCCTATCCTCTTACTCCCTCCTCTCCTATCCTCTTACTCCCTCCTTTCCTATCCTCTTACTCCCTCCTTTCCTATCCTCTTACTCCCTCCTCTCCTATCCTCTCACTATCTCCTCTCCTATCCTCTTACTCCCTCCTCTCCTATCCTCTTACTCCCTCCTTTCCTATCCTCTTACTCCCTCCTCTCCTATCCTCTTACTCCCTCCTCTCCTATCCTCTTACTCCCTCCTTTCCTATCCTCTCACTGCCTCCTCTCCTATCCTCTTACTCCCTCCTTTCCTATCCTCTTACTCCCTCCTCTCCTATCCTCTCACTATCTCCTCTCCTATCCTCTTACTCCCTCCTTTCCTATCCTCTTACCCCCTCCTCCCTCTTACTGCCTCCTCTCCTATCCTCTGACTCTCTCCTCTCCTATCCTCTTACTGCCTCCTCTCCTATCCTCTTACTCCCTCCTTTCCTATCCTCTTACTCCCTCCTTTCCTATCCTCTTACTCCCTCCTCTCCTATCCTCTTACTCCCTCCTCTCCTATCCTCTTACTCCCTCCTCTCCTATCCTCTTACTCCCTCCTCTCCTATCCTCTTACCCCCTCTTCTCCTATCCTCTTATTCCCTCCTCTCCTCTCCTATCCTCTTACTCCCTCCTGTCCTATCCTCTTACTCCCTCCTTTCCTATCCTCCTACTCCCTCCTCTCCTATCCTCTTACTCCCTCCTCTCCTATCCTCTTACTCCCTCCTCTCCTATCCTCTTACTCCCTCCTCTCCTATCCTCTTACTCCCTCCTTTCCTATCCTCTCACTCCCTCCTTTCCTATCCTCTCACTCCCTCCTTTCCTATCCTCTCCTATCCTCTCACTCCCTCCTTTCCTATCCTCTCACTCCCTCCTTTCCTATCCTCTTACTCCCTCCTTTCCTATCCTCTGACTACCTCCTTTCCTATCCTCTTACTCCCTCCTTTCCTACCCTCTGACTCCCTCCTTTCCTATCCTCTGACTCCCTCCTTTCCTATCCTCTGACTACCTCCTTTCCTATCCTCTTACTCCCTCCTTTCCTACCCTCTGACTCCCTCCTTTCCTATCCTCTGACTACCTCCTTTCCTATCCTCTGACTCCCTCCTTTCCTATCCTCTGACTACCTCCTTTCCTATCCTCTTACTCCCTCCTTTCCTATCCTCTTACTCCCTCCTTTCCTATCCTCTTACTCCCTCCTTTCCTATCCTCTTACTCCCTCCTCTCCTATCCTCTTACTCCCTCCTCTCCTATCCTCTTACTCCCTCCTCTCCTATCCTCTTACTCCCTCCTTTCCTATCCTCTTACTCCCTCCTTTCCTATCCTCTTACTCCCTCCTTTCCTATCCTCTTACTCCCTCCTTTCCTATCCTCTTACTCCCTCCTTTCCTATCCTCTTACTCCCTCCTCTCCTATCCTCTTACTCCCTCCTCTCCTATCCTCTTACTCCCTCCTTTCCTATCCTCCTACTCCCTCCTTTCCTATCCTCTTACTCCCTCCTTTCCTATCCTCCTACTCCCTCCTTTCCTATCCTCCTACTCCCTCCTTTCCTATCCTCTTACTCCCTCCTCTCCTATCCTCTTACTCCCTCCTTTCCTATCCTCCTACTCCCTCCTCTCCTATCCTCTTACTCCCTCCTCTCCTATCCTCTTACTCCCTCCTTTCCTATCCTCTTACTGCCTCCTCTCCTATCCTCTTACTCCCTCCTTTCCTATCCTCTTACTCCCTCCTCTCCTATCCTCTCACTATCTCCTCTCCTATCCTCTTACTCCCTCCTTTCCTATCCTCTTACTCCCTCCTCTCCTATCCTCTCACTGCCTCCTCTCCTATCCTCTTACTGCCTCCTCTCCTATCCTCTCACTATCTCCTCTCCTATCCTCTTACTGCCTCCTCTCCTATCCTTTTACTCCCTCCTTTCCTATCCTCTTACTCCCTCCTTTCCTATCCTCTTACTCCCTCCTCTCCTATCCTCTTACTGCCTCCTCTCCTATCCTCTCACTATCTCCTCTCCTATCCTCTTACTGCCTCCTCTCCTATCCTCTTACTCCCTCCTCTCCTATCCTCTCACTATCTCCTCTCCTATCCTCTTACTGCCTCCTCTCCTATCCTCTTATTCCCTCCTTTCCTATCCTCTTACTCCCTCCTCTCCTATCCTCTCACTGCCTCCTCTCCTATCCTCTTACTCCCTCCTCTCCTATCCTCTTACTCCCTCCTCTCCTATCCTCTCACTATCTCCTGTCCTATCCTCTTACTCTCTCCTTTCCTATCCTCTTACTCCCTCCTTTCCTATCCTCTCACTGCCTCCTCTCCTATCCTCTTACTCCCTCCTCTCCTATCCTCTTACTCCCTCCTCTCCTATCCTCTTACTGCCTCCTCTCCTTTCCTCTTACTCCTTCCTCTCCTATCCTCTTACTCCCTCCGTTCCTATCCTCTTACTCCCTCCTTTCCTATCCTCTTACTCCCTCCTTTCCTATCCTCTTACTGCCTCCTTTCCTATCCTCTTACTCCCTCCTTTCCTAACCTCTTACTGCCTCCTTTCCTATCCTCTCACTATCTCCTCTCCTATCCTCTTACTCCCTCCTTTCCAATCCTCTTACTGCCTCCTTTCCTATCCTCTTACTCCCTCCTTTCCTATCCTCTTACTCCCTCCCCTCCTATCCTCTTACTCCCTCCTTTCCTATCCTCTCACTCCCTCCTCTCCTATCCTCTTACTCCCTCCTCTCCTATCCTCTCACTGCCTCCTCTCCTATCCTCTTACTGCCTCCTTTCCTATCCTCTTCCTCCCTCCTTTCCTATCCTCTTACTCCCTCCTTTCCAATCCTCTTACTGCCTCCTTTCCTATCCTCTTACTCCCTCCTTTCCTATCCTCTTACTGCCTCCTCTCCTATCCTCTTACTCCCTCTCTCCTATCCTCTTCCTCTTCCTTTCCTATCCTCTCACCCCCTCCTTTCCAATCCTCTTACTGCCTCCTTTCCTATC
Source organism: Cheilinus undulatus (assembly GCF_018320785.1). NCBI lineage: Eukaryota > Metazoa > Chordata > Actinopteri > Labriformes > Labridae > Cheilinus > Cheilinus undulatus. Next base: position 43,837,978 of record NC_054882.1, on the reverse strand, counting down.
CTCTTACTCCCTCCTTTCCTATCCTCTTACTGCCTCCTTTCCTATCCTCTTCCTCCCTCCTTTCCTTGACCCTGTGATGTTTTTCGTCAGGGTTAAGGAAAAGTGGACAGGAAAGGACTTATGAGGAAACTTTTTGGACTTTTCCAGCGGACCCTGAGAGTTTGCATGGCCACTTTTCCCGCCCATTTTTGTCCCTCGGTGCCACTCCAAAAGCCATTTCTACATTTATTTTTATTAATGCAGCCTTTCTGCCAGTCTAACCCTGTTTTTGATTTTTGTACTGATCATGGCTGACAGGTTAAACTGTGTAACAACAGATCAAATGTTCCGTCATTCTAACTTTTATATTAGCTGTGTTTGTGGTGGATTTAACAGCTGCACCATTTAAACCACGTCTTTTTTCCTAATGATCCTGGGGCCGGACAGGAAGCTCTGGGGGGCCCGATATGGCCCTCAGGCCTCCAGTTGAAGGAAATGTACTGGCTCTACCAATCATTTTTCAGAGGACGCCTAGATTGTGGCTGCTGTGTGAAGAATGAGAACTTTATAGCGACTTATTTACGAACATCGTCTTTGTTAATAATCCTGATAACGAGGAGAGGACAGTGATGATAGTCTGTTAGCCACGTTAGCATCCACGCTAACACATAAACCACTGACAGGTTATTGTGATGATCTGCACCACCTCTGAACCAATCAGGGACTAAACTTCATAAATGATGAACAGCTGTGAGAGGTTCTCTAGTCCTACTGCTTTTAGGTCCACACTCATGAATCTGAGACAGCTTTGGTTCTTTAGAGACTCATAGTCCAGTAGAGTCCTGAGTCTGCTAAACGGTCCAGACCCCAGAGAAACCTTCCTCTGTGTAGATTTCACATCAGGTCTTCATCCTCCTGTGGCTGCGTGAATCCCTCTGAGAGGTTCCACTGCGACGTCTCGTTGGCATGAAGTGAATCTTTGTGCTGCAGAGAGAAACGTTTTCAGGTCCCTCGGTGTGTTTGACTGAAGGCTTTTAGATGTTCAGCATCAGCAGCAGTTTCATTTACACCAGAAAGACCAAGAAATATAAAAACTGTTCTGTGGCATAAAGCGATGAACGCTACATGACCCCATCTGCTTCTAGAATCTTCTAGATGTTGGTTTGATGCTCAGAGGAAACGATGAGCTTCTCTGAATGGAGAATAAAAGGACAAACTCACCCCACAACCCAGGAGACGGGAATGCTGCTGCGTCCTTTAGGAATCCTCCAGAGAGGGTTAAAGACGTTTCTGCTGTTAATGCAGGCGACAAACACAGCCCCCCCCCCCCGGTTCCTCATCTTCAGTGTTTTAGATCATCAGACCAACTTTAACATCTCACAGAGAATACAAAACACAGCGTCTGAATGATTATTTTACTGGCCCTGTGTGAAAAAGTCATTGCCCCCTTGTTAAACCATGAGTTAACTGTGATTAACCACATTTTTGGACAGCTGACTTGTGTCACTAACCACACCCAGGCCTGATGACCCCTGACCTGTCCAATCAGGAAATCCTTTAAATAGAAGCGGTGCACGCCGAGAGATCTCAGACAGCAACACATCCTGTCTAAAGACATCCAAGAACAGCAGTATCACTGACATGTAGGGTTAGGGTTACAACGCTGTTTCTAAAGGTTTGGGACTTCAGCGCTGGGAGCCATTATCCACAAGTGGAGAAAACTTGGAACAGTGCTGAACCTTCCCAGGAGCCTCCCAGAATGACTCCAAGAGCTCATCAACGACACATCCAGGAGGTCACAGAAGAGAAGTCTGGCTGTCTTCAAACAAAATGAAGCTTTTGGAGAGGTTCTGGCTTCAACTACTGCTAAGCCACGCCCACAGCTACCTCCTCATTCAGCCCTGTCGTTTCTCATATGGAGCACAAACAGAAAACAGAAATCCTCCTGAGGACAGAGATGGAATTAGCCATGGCTTTACCAGCTTACAGGCTGTTCTTCTGACTGCTCCTCTGAGCTCAGGCGTGTTTCTGTGGGCGCTGTGACACCGCCGCTCTGCTCTCATTGGCTCTGGCAGGTGTTCCTTCAGAGAGTTTGACCCTGAACCGTGAATACCAGACATGTTTGATAGTTATGATTCCAGGTCAGAGCCAAACAACCAGACTGACACCACAAACATGAGGATTATTCAGACAGCTGATTGGTTCTGAGCCATGACCCCCTGACCCCTGGAGGGACAATTCAGGCTCCAAAATCACGCATGTCACCAGCTGGAGTCCCGTATTGAACAGCACACCTTAAAGAGGAGCGCCATCGCGGCTGAGTCCATTCATGAGCACGCCTCCGCTCCCCTCGACCTCTCCGTGACCCCGACATTATTCTGCTCTCTCATTACCATCAGTCAGCGTCTGACAGCTCCATCACACAGGAGCCGTCACCCCCCCATCAAACCTTCATTAGCCTTCATTTCAAACCCATTACAACCAGTCAACAAGTTCAACTGGTCCCAGTGCAGCTGTCTGTCCATAGATCTGGACCAGTCAGTAAGCTGGATCTCTGGACTGACAGACTCAGGACTGACAGACCCTGGACTGACAGACCCTGGACTGACAGACTCAGGACTGACAGACCCTGGACTGACAGACCCTGGACTGACAGACCCTGGACTGACAGACTCAGGACTGACAGACCCTGGACTGACAGACCCGGGACAGACAGACCCTGGACTGACAGACTCAGGACTGACAGATTCAGGACTGACAGACTCAGGACTGACAGACCCTGGACTGACAGACTCAGGACTGACAGACCCTGGACTGACAGACCCTGGACTGACAGACTCAGGACTGACAGACCCTGGACTGACAGACCCTGGACTGACAGACCCTGGACTGACAGACTCAGGACTGACAGACCCTGGACTGACAGACTCAGGACTGACAGACCCTGGACTGACAGACCCGGGACAGACAGACCCTGGACTGACAGACTCAGGACTGACAGATTCAGGACTGACAGACTCAGGACTGACAGACCCTGGACTGACAGACTCAGGACTGACAGATTCAGGACTGACAGACTCAGGACTGACAGACCCTGGACTGACAGACTCAGGACTGACAGACTCAGGACTGACAGACTCAGGACTGACAGACCCTGGACTGACAGACTCAGGACTGACAGACCCGGGACAGACAGACCCGGGACTGACAGACCCTGGACTGACAGACCCGGGACAGACAGACCCTGGACTGACAGACCCGGGACAGACAGACCCGGGACTGACAGACTCAGGACTGACAGACTCAGGACTGACAGACCCTGGACTGACAGACTCAGGACTGACAGACTCAGGACTGACAGACCCGGGACAGACAGACCCGGGACTGACAGACCCTGGACTGACAGACCCGGGACAGACAGACCCTGGACTGACAGACCCGGGACAGACAGACCCTGGACTGACAGACTCAGGACTGACAGACCCTGGACTGACAGACTCAGGACTGACAGACCCTGGACTGACAGACTCAGGACTGACAGACTCAGGACTGACAGACCCTGGACTGACAGACTCAGGACGGACAGACCCGGGACAGACAGACCCGGGACTGACAGACCCTGGACTGACAGACCCGGGACAGACAGACCCTGGACTGACAGACCCGGGACAGACAGACCCGGGACTGACAGACTCAGGACTGACAGACTCAGGACTGACAGACTCAGGACTGACAGACCCGGGACAGACAGACCCGGGACTGACAGACCCGGGACTGACAGACCCGGGACTGACAGACCCTGGACTGACAGACCCGGGACAGACAGACCCTGGACTGACAGACCCGGGACAGACAGACCCGGGACAGACAGACCCTGGACTGACAGACTCAGGACTGACAGACCCGGGACAGACAGACCTGGGACTGACAGACCCGGGACTGACAGACCCTGGACTGACAGACCCGGGACAGACAGACCCTGGACTGACAGACCCGGGACAGACAGACCCTGGACTGACAGACTCAGGACTGACAGACCCGGGACAGACAGACCCGGGACTGACAGACCCGGGACTGACAGACCCTGGACTGACAGACCCGGGACAGACAGACCCTGGACTGACAGACCCGGGACAGACAGACCCGGGACAGACAGACCCTGGACTGACAGACTCAGGACTGACAGACCCAGGACAGACAGACCCGGGACTGACAGACCCTGGACTGACAGACTCAGGACTGACAGACCCTGGACAGACAGACTCAGGACTGACAGACCCTGGACAGACAGACTCAGGACTGACAGACTCAGGACTGACAGACTCAGGACTGACAGACCCTGGACTGACAGACCCTGGACTGACAGACCCTGGACAGACAGACTCAGGACTGACAGACTCAGGACTGACAGACCCTGGACTGACAGACCCTGGACTGACAGACTCAGGACTGACAGACCCGGGACAGACAGACTCAGGACTGACAGACCCTGGACTGACAGACCCGGGACAGACAGACCCTGGACTGACAGACCCGGGACAGACAGACCCGGGACTGACAGACTCAGGACTGACAGACTCAGGACTGACAGACCCTGGACTGACAGACTCAGGACTGACAGACTCAGGACTGACAGACTCAGGACTGACAGACTCAGGACTGACAGACTCAGCACTTACAGACCCTGGACTGACAGACTCAGGACTGACAGACTCAGGACTGACAGACTCAGGAGACTCAGGACTGACAGACCCTGGACTGACAGACTCAGGACTGACAGACCCTGGACTGACAGACTCAGGACTGACAGACCCGGGACTGACAGACTCAGGACTGACAGACCCTGGACTGACAGACTCAGGACTGACAGACTCAGGACTGACAGACCCTGGACTGACAGACTCAGCACTTACAGACCCTGGACAGACAGACTCAGGACTGACAGACTCAGGACTGACAGACTCAGGACTGACAGACTCAGGACTGACAGATTCAGGACTGACAGACTCAGCACTTACAGACTCAGGACTGACAGACCCTGGACTGACAGACCCTGGACTGACAGACTCATGACTGACAGACTCAGGACTGACAGACCCTGGACTGACAGACTCAGGACTGACAGACCCTGGACTGACAGACTCAGCACTTACAGACTCAGGACAGACAGACTCAGGACAGACAGACCCGGGACTGACAGACTCAGGACAGACAGGCCCTGGACTGACAGACCCGGGACTGACAGACCCGGGACAGACAGACCCTGGACTGACAGACTCAGGACTGACAGACCCGGGACAGACAGACCCGGGACTGACAGACCCGGGACTGACAGACCCTGGACAGACAGACTCAGGACTGACAGACCCTGGACTGACAGACCCGGGACTGACAGACCCGGGACTGACAGACTCAGGACTGACAGACTCAGGACTGACAGACCCTGGACTGACAGACCCTGGACTGACAGACCCGGGACTGACAGACTCAGGACTGACGGACCCTGGACTGACAGACCCTGGACAGACAGACTCAGGACAGACAGACTCAGGACTGACAGACTCAGGACAGACAGGCCCTGGACTGACAGACCCTGGACTGACAGACTCAGGACTGACAGACTCAGGACTGACAGGCCCTGGACTGACAGACCCTGGACTGACAGACTCGGGACTGACAGACCCTGGACAGACAGACTCAGGACTGACAGACCCGGGACTGACAGACTCAGGACTGACAGACCCTGGACTGACAGACTCAGCACTTACAGACCCTGGACAGACAGACTCAGGACTGACAGACTCAGGACTGACAGATTCAGGACTGACAGACTCAGGACAGACAGACTCATTACTGACAGACTCAGGACTGACAGATTCAGGACTGACAGACTCAGGACTGACAGACTCAGGACTGACAGACTCAGGACTGACAGATTCAGGACTGACAGACTCAGGACTGACAGATTCAGGACTGACAGACCCTGGACAGACAGACTCAGGACTGACAGACTCAGGACTGACAGATTCAGCACTTACAGACCCTGGACAGACAGACTCAGGACTGACAGACCCTGGACTGACAGACTCAGGACTGACAGACTCAGGACTGACAGATTCAGGACTGACAGACTTAGGACTGACAGATTCAGGACTGACAGACTCAGGACTGACAGATTCAGGACTGACAGACCCTGGACTGACAGACTCAGGACTGACAGACTCAGGACTGACAGATTCAGGACTGACAGACTCAGGACTGACAGATTCAGGACTGACAGACTCAGGACTGACAGATTCAGGACTGACAGACTCAGGACTGACAGATTCAGGACTGACAGACTCAGGACAGACAGGCCCTGGACTGACAGACTCAGGACTGACAGACTCAGGACTGACAGATTCAGGACTGACAGACTCAGGACTGACAGATTCAGGACTGACAGACTCAGGACTGACAGATTCAGGACTGACAGACTCAGGACAGACAGGCCCTGGACTGACAGACTCAGGACTGACAGACTCAGGACTGACAGACTCAGGACTGACAGACTCAGGACTGACAGATTCAGGACTGACAGACTCAGGACAGACAGACTCAGGACAGACAGACCCTGGACTGACAGACTCAGGACTGACAGACTCAGGACTGACAGACCCTGGACTGACAGACTCAGGACTGACAGACTCAGGACTGACAGATTCAGGACTGACAGACTCAGGACAGACAGACTCAGGACTGACAGACCCTGGACTGACAGACTCAGGACTGACAGACTCAGGACTGACAGACTCAGGACTGACAGACCCTGGACTGACAGACTCAGGACTGACAGACTCAGGACTGACAGACTTAGGACAGACAGACCCTGGACAGACAGACTCAGGACAGACAGACTCAGGACTGACAGACCCTGGACTGACAGACTCAGGACTGACAGGCCCTGGACTGACAGACCCGGGACTGACAGACCCGGGACTGACAGACCCTGGACAGACAGACTCAGCACTTACAGACCCTGGACTGACAGACTCAGGACTGACAGACCCAGAACAGACAGACCCGGGACTGACAGACCCTGGACTGACAGACCCTGGACTGACAGACCCTGGACTGACAGACTCAGGACAGACAGGCCCTGGACTGACAGACTCAGGACTGACAGACTCAGGACTGACAGATTCAGGACTGACAGACTCAGGACTGACAGATTCAGGACTGACAGACTCAGGACTGACAGATTCAGGACTGACAGACTCAGGACAGACAGGCCCTGGACTGACAGACTCAGGACTGACAGACTCAGGACTGACAGATTCAGGACTGACAGACTCAGGACTGACAGATTCAGGACTGACAGACTCAGGACTGACAGATTCAGGACTGACAGACTCAGGACTGACAGATTCAGGACTGACAGACTCAGGACAGACAGGCCCTGGACTGACAGACTCAGGACTGACAGACTCAGGACTGACAGATTCAGGACTGACAGACTCAGGACTGACAGATTCAGGACTGACAGACTCAGGACTGACAGATTCAGGACTGACAGACTCAGGACTGACAGATTCAGGACTGACAGACTCAGGACAGACAGGCCCTGGACTGACAGACTCAGGACTGACAGACTCAGGACTGACAGACTCAGGACTGACAGACTCAGGACTGACAGATTCAGGACTGACAGACTCAGGACTGACAGACTCAGGACAGACAGGCCCTGGACTGACAGACCCTGGACTGACAGACTCAGGACTGACAGACTCAGGACTGACAGGCCCTGGACTGACAGACCCTGGACTGACAGACTCAGGACTGACAGACCCTGGACAGACAGACTCAGGACTGACAGACCCGGGACTGACAGACTCAGGACTGACAGACCCTGGACTGACAGACTCAGCACTTACAGACCCTGGACAGACAGACTCAGGACTGACAGACTCAGGACTGACAGATTCAGGACTGACAGACTCAGGACAGACAGACTCATTACTGACAGACCCTGGACTGACAGACCCTGGACTGACAGACTCAGGACTGACAGACTCAGGACTGACAGACTCAGGACTGACAGACCCTGGACTGACAGACCCTGGACTGACAGACCCGGGACTGACAGACTCATGACTGACGGACCCTGGACTGACAGACCCTGGACAGACAGACTCAGGACTGACAGACTCAGGACTGACAGACCCTGGACTGACAGACCCTGGACTGACAGACTCAGGACTGACAGACTCAGGACAGACAGGCCCTGGACTGACAGACCCTGGACTGACAGACTCAGGACTGACAGACTCAGGACTGACAGGCCCTGGACTGACAGACCCTGGACTGACAGACTCAGGACTGACAGACCCTGGACTGACAGACTCAGGACTGACAGACTCAGGACTGACAGACCCTGGACTGACAGACTCAGCACTTACAGACCCTGGACTGACAGACTCAGGACAGACAGGCCCTGGACTGACAGACTCAGGACTGACAGACTCAGGACTGACAGATTCAGGACTGACAGACTCAGGACTGACAGATTCAGGACTGACAGACTCAGGACTGACAGACCCTGGACTGACAGACTCAGCACTTACAGACCCTGGACTGACAGACTCAGGACAGACAGGCCCTGGACTGACAGACTCAGGACTGACAGACTCAGGACTGACAGATTCAGGACTGACAGACTCAGGACTGACAGATTCAGGACTGACAGACTCAGGACTGACAGATTCAGGACTGACAGACTCAGGACAGACAGGCCCTGGACTGACAGACTCAGGACTGACAGACTCAGGACTGACAGATTCAGGACTGACAGACTCAGGACTGACAGATTCAGGACTGACAGACTCAGGACTGACAGATTCAGGACTGACAGACTCAGGACAGACAGGCCCTGGACTGACAGACTCAGGACTGACAGACTCAGGACTGACAGACTCAGGACTGACAGACTCAGGACTGACAGATTCAGGACTGACAGACTCAGGACAGACAGACTCAGGACAGACAGACCCTGGACTGACAGACTCAGGACTGACAGACTCAGGACTGACAGACCCTGGACTGACAGACCCGGGACAGACAGACCCTGGACTGACAGACTCAGGACTGACAGACCCGGGACAGACAGACCCGGGACTGACAGATCCGGGACTGACAGACCCTGGACTGACAGACCCGGGACAGACAGACCCTGGACTGACAGACCCGGGACAGACAGACCCTGGACTGACAGACTCAGGACTGACAGACCCGGGACAGACAGACCCGGGACTGACAGACCCGGGACTGACAGACCCTGGACTGACAGACCCGGGACAGACAGACCCTGGACTGACAGAACCGGGACAGACAGACCCGGGACAGACAGACCCTGGACTGACAGACTCAGGACTGACAGACCCAGGACAGACAGACCCGGGACTGACAGACCCTGGACTGACAGACTCAGGACTGACAGACCCTGGACAGACAGACTCAGGACTGACAGACCCTGGACAGACAGACTCAGGACTGACAGACTCAGGACTGACAGACTCAGGACTGACAGACCCTGGACTGACAGACCCTGGACTGACAGACCCTGGACAGACAGACTCAGGACTGACAGACTCAGGACTGACAGACCCTGGACTGACAGACCCTGGACTGACAGACTCAGGACTGACAGACCCGGGACAGACAGACTCAGGACTGACAGACCCTGGACTGACAGACCCGGGACAGACAGACCCTGGACTGACAGACCCGGGACAGACAGACCCGGGACTGACAGACTCAGGACTGACAGACTCAGGACTGACAGACCCTGGACTGACAGACTCAGGACTGACAGACTCAGGACTGACAGACTCAGGACTGACAGACTCAGGACTGACAGACTCAGGACTGACAGACCCTGGACTGACAGACTCAGGACTGACAGACTCAGGACTGACAGATTCAGGACTGACAGACTCAGGACAGACAGACTCAGGACTGACAGACCCTGGACTGACAGACTCAGGACTGACAGACTCAGGACTGACAGACTCAGGACTGACAGACCCTGGACTGACAGACTCAGGACTGACAGACTCAGGACTGACAGACTTAGGACAGACAGACCCTGGACAGACAGACTCAGGACAGACAGACTCAGGACTGACAGGCCCTGGACTGACAGACCCGGGACTGACAGACCCTGGACAGACAGACTCAGCACTTACAGACCCTGGACTGACAGACTCAGGACTGACAGACCCAGAACAGACAGACCCGGGACTGACAGACCCTGGACTGACAGACCCTGGACTGACAGACCCTGGACTGGGGCGCTGTCTCAGATCTCATAAACCATATTTTATCCTCAGCAGAAGGTTAACAGCAGATCAGATGAGGAGACATTTTCCTTTTCATGAAAAATCGTATTAATCTTTAGTTTCTCAGAAAAGTAGGGACAGGGTCATGTTTACTATCATGTAGCATCCTCTCCTCTTCAACAACAGTCTGGAAGTGAGGAGACCAGTTTGTGGAGAGGAATGTTGTCCCACTCTTGTCAGATGTTGGGTTCTAGTTGTGTCTTCTCTGCTAGATTTTTCCTTTCCTGAGTCTCCAAATGTTTTCTGTTGGTGAAAGGTCTGGACTACAGGCAGACCACTTCAGGACCTGGACTCTTGTCCTGTGAAGCCATGCTGTTGTGATGGATGTGGTCTGTGGTCTAGCATGGTCCTGCTGACAGAGAGGTTGTCTGGATGGGAGCATATGTGTCTCTAAAAGCTCTCTCTACTTTCCAGATGTTAGAGCTGCCCACGCCATAGGCACTAATGCAACCCCATACCATCAGGGGATCCTCTTTAGTCCACAGGACACGGCGGCCAAGGTTTCCTCTGACCACAGAACAGTTTTCCTTTCTTTATGATTCCATCTACAGACTTGGTAATTTTGATCAAAAGATGAAGGGTGTGGATGATCGTTCAGAGGAAAAGTCCGTCTGTACGGCTAAAGCCACGTCTCAGGGTTGTCTCTGAGTGATCTGGTCATGTGACACTGTACGTTACATCCTGTGATGTGTAAATGTAGAAAAAGTGTTTCCATTTCACTTTTTTGCTTTATTTCTGTATCTAAACGTCTGAAACCTCCTCATGACAGCATAAAAACTTTTCAGGGATATTTGAGAGGTTTTTCTAAATCCAGGTGTTTCCAGGACCAGGTTTTTATTATTTAGATTTGGTGCATTTCTAAAAATGTCTTGTACATTCCTGCATTTACTTTCCGGTCCTCTGTGAATAGAAATAAGCAGACTAAGACGTTAATTCTGCTGTCATGGTTGAATGAAGGTTTTGGTTTGTCTTGCAGGGTGCTGAGGTCTGGGAGAGGCTGACACACGTGTGTCTGAGGCTCTCCTGCCTCTTTAATAAGAAGGATCAGATTCAGCTACAGTTTATAATGCTCTGACTAAAGCAACGACAGAAAACTGTTAGGACTTTATTGACTAAATATATAATATTTAGTTTGTTTCATGTACTGAATGGATGAAGGCTAGAAATGAGTCAAATGTGACTAAAACTAATGAATGTTTAAATCTTCAGACTAAAATCAGAAGTAGCTAACACTGATGTTGGAATCAGATTTCATGGACTTGTCCTTTATTCCTGCACTGATCTCATGAACTGGGCAGACTGGTCCAAAACTAGAGCTCTCTTCAGTGTGGATGGTTGAGATCAGAGATTTCACATCACAGACAAGGAGAGACGTCAGAATCACCTCTGGATGAAGGTGTTCCCTGTGATGGGACGGTTTGTTCTAACAGGATTCCTCAGCAGTGATGAGAGGCCAGCTGCTCCTTTAGATCATTGATTTATCAGTAATCAATATTTACCGGCAGTGATTGGAGCAGACTGTTAACACCGTCATTAGGACAGATGTGAACCTGCCGGACTGCTCTGGTGTTTCTCTGATGGATTATAAAGATCAGGGTCCTGAGAGGGTTGTGATCAGCTGTTCAAAGATCTAGAGTTTACAGAATGTGCAGAAACAGACACAGACATGTGGCGCCATCTTCTGGTCATATCTGTGAATAACAGCGTATTTTTCCCTCTATCCTCTGTATAGTTCCTAATCATTAATATATTTATATCTTTAGTCCTTCATATCCATCCGTTGTTTTTTATTTATTTCATTAATCATCCATTTATATCTTTGTTTTTATTTCCTGTCACGTTAAGTTCTCTCCTTCTACTCGATGTTTCTGCTTTTATTCTCGTATTTATTTCCTTGATTAAATTCTTTTATTATTCTGTCCTGTTGAATGTCTAATGTCTGAATTTCATAAATATTTAAATATAACTCTGATGATGTTTGTGGAGATGATTGCTGGTTAATTACATCAGCTATTCTGTTTTAATTTTAATGTAAATATGAATCAGAGTCAGAGCGATGAATAATGTAGTCTCACAGGTTTTATTATGACCAGGTCATCTTTTTAAAACCATGTCATCGTTTCCACGGTAACTACTGCCACTGTTACAGACTAAATAAACACTGAAGAGTTTTAAAAACTGGCGTTACGGTTTTTCTGTGCTGTAGGTGATTCGTGTGTTCCGGTTTCTTCCGTGGGTTTGTCTGTGAGATAAATCTGTTCTTAAGTATCTGTTTGGATCCAGACCTGCTTTATTATGGGGACAATGAAGGACTCAGGGTAGGATGAAGATGATGACGTGACCTTCACCAAAGAAACAGGAATAGTGGAGCAGGTGTGTGACTGACTCGCCCACTCAGCTGTTTTTTGGTTTTATTGTAGTGAGATGAGACACTAAGGAGCAGTGGACTTACTGAACCGTGCAGAACTTTTAGTAAATAAGGCGCAGATGTGGCGAGTAAGATGCTGAGGATTGACACAACCCAGGTCAGGCTCTGGATGTCCAGAACAATGTTTCTGGCTGACTCGTACATGTCAACGTGTCGAGCGTGACTCCACCCACACTTCCCTCCCTGTCCAAGCCCATCGGGCCCGTTATGGATTCTCAGCGCCCTACATGCCAAAAACAGGACTGCATCTCACGTGACTGTGGCTGCAGGGAGACGCTGACGTTGGTTGGCCATAAAGCATGACAATAATTAATGCACTAATTACAGACCATTGTGAACTGGCATCAGTGCTGACACATGTTCTATAAATAGACTGTCATTACTACACACTCATTCTAGCCAGCTAACCTCTCTGTAGCAGCTTCTCTGTCTGCATGCTGCTCTTCATCATGAGGACCCGAGCGAAGACCTGGGAGCAGGAATGATATTAAAACTGGAGAGGTGATCAGAAATACCATCGTTTTGGATGTTTGACTAAAGTCTGAGGGCTTTAACACGCTTTAAACTCAGTGAACCATCCAGAAGGTTTCCTAGTGAAATAGGTGTTTGATAGCGCTTCATCCAAGTCCATCTCACCAGGGCCTTCCAGTGCCCCCAGAAACCAGTCAGGGGACCAGGTCAGAGCTACATGCTACATCAAAGACTCTATCATGAACTTAACTATGGAACAAAAACCTCATCATCAGTGTGACAGTGCCTCCCAGCCAAGTGTGTCTCCATGTTGGGGAACAGAACGTAGTCAGATGGTTCCAAATGAGGAGAAAGTGGAGGATCAACAGCAGCTACTGCAGCCACAGGCTCAGTGAAATAAGAGCTTCTTCTTCAGCTGTCAAGGTGGTTTTGACTTCCTTCTGCAGCTGCCTCAGTAGGACATCATGTTCTCCATGGATAGTTACACAGTTCCCTTTGCAGCCCAGAAGACAGAGGCCATCACCCTCCCCATGCCACCACCTCGGCCCTCCTCTGGAGGAGGAGACGGTCGTTTCAGACATAGGGACTGCTGATTGGTTCCTGGCTAGAAGTGGAGGACCCAACACTCATCTTGGGTGAGGAACGGTCCAGAAAACCAGCTGGATCTGCTTCAAAACGTACCAAGTTTGCCTGCGACATGACCGGCCTGGTGTGCTTTTGATCAGGGGTCAAATAAAGCAGCCATCAACGACAACGTTAGAGCTTCCTCCTCTACGGGGTTAACAGAGCAGCAGAGGAGAGCTGATCACAGAGAATGATCTTTCATGGCCCTATCAGAGATTCAGATTGTGTTCATTGGAGGTTAAACTCTAATTACAGTAAAAACTCTGAGTTTGTTGGAGACACTCCCAGCTGTGTGGTCTCCTCTCCTAATCCCACGCCTGTATTCCCAGTCACAAACACGGATGCATAAACGCTCTCACACGCTCTCCTGTTTATAGACAGCTTCATGTTTGGCCTGATGTCATCAGAGTGGTTGCCATGGAGACGACGACACACTGAGAGGAGGAAGATGTGTTTAGCTTTCAGAGAGAGATCACATCACCGTGTGATTCTCAGAGCTTTACATGAGAGGAGGGAAGCGTGCTGATAAATACACTTAGACCTGAAGGCTGCATTCCATTTAGCTGCACCAGTCTGCAGCTCTGTGTACCCTTAATGCTGAGTCATCACTTACACTTCAATTAAACAGACCGAACCATCAAGGACAAAGAGGGTCGGTCTTCGGGATCAAGACAGAATGAAGATAAACATTCATATTATTTTAAACCCAGGTCCAGAAAAGGGGTTCTATTGAAATTGTTAATAAAAATAGAATGCAACGATTTTCAAATTTCATAAACCTTTATTTTATTCACAATAGAACATGTTGTCTTCTCTTTCATATTTTTGGGTTTATGATGCTCCAAATGTATCCTAGACAGGTCAGTTCAGCATCAGGATCCTTCTATTGTGAAGCCATGGTGTTGTGAACCACTATGTGGTTCAGCATTGTCTGGCATACATAGTCCAGGCTTTCTCCAGAGTAGATGCTGTCTGGATAGGAGCAGATGTTGCTCTAAAGCCTCTGTATACTTGGGAACATTGATGGTGAATTTCCCAGCAGCCATTGTGTCTAACACTCTCATAACAGCCAGCCTGTAACCATCACACACTCATGCAGGAGTAGAAACAACCTTTTCATCATGCAAAGTTTTATTTCATACAGAAATGTGGTCCAGGTCTGATAAATCTGTCGCTATGTTGCAGCAGCCTTTGCAGTTGGCTAATATAATGAAACCCCGCCCACAGCTAAAGCCTCGCTCTCCTCAAGTGAAGCTGATTGGTCTGAACAGTGTGTTTCCACAAACAGTGTGGAAGAGATTTTAAGATGGATTACCTGATCACTGATACTGAGTCTTTAGTCTTTGAACACATCATCTATGTTTCCTCTGACCACAGAACAGTTTTCCATCTTTCCTCTGACCACAGAACAGTTTTCCATCTTTCCTCTGACCACAGAACAGTTTTCCATCTTTCTTCAGTCCATGTTAAAAGAGCTTTGGTCCAGAGAAGATGGACCACTGTGTTTCTGGATCCTGATCACATATGGCTTCATCTCTCCATGATCCAGCTTTAAGAGGTAGCTGAAGGCGGGGTTTAGAGGTAGCTACAGCTGGGGTATAGAGGTAGCTACAGTTGGGTTTAGAGGTAGCTACAGCTGGGTTTAGAGGTAGCTACAGGCAGAGTTTAAAGGTAACTACAGGCAGAGTTGAGAGGTAGCTACAGATGGGTTCAGAGGTAGCTACAGTTGGGTTTAGAGGTAGCTACAGCTGGGTTTAGAGGTAGCTACAGGCAGAGTTTAAAGGTAACTACAGGCAGAGTTGAGAGGTAGCTACAGATGGGTTCAGAGGTAGCTACAGTTGGGTTTAGAGGTAGCTACAGTTGGGTTTAGAGGTAGCTACAGGCAGAGTTTAAAGGTAACTACAGGCAGAGTTGAGAGGTAGCTACAGATGGGTTCAGAGGTAGCTACAGTTGGGTTTAGAGGTAGCTACAGTTGGGTTTAAAGGTAGCTACAGTTGGGTTTAAAGGTAGCTACAGTTGGGTTTAGAGGTAGCTACAGTTGGGTTTAGAGGTAGCTACAGTTGGGGTATAGAGGTAGCTACAGTTGGGTTTAGAGGTAGCTACAGTTGGGTTTAAAGGTAGCTACAGTTGGGTTTAGAGGTAGCTACAGCTGGGTTTAGAGGTAGCTACAGTTGGGTTTAGAGGTAGCTACAGTTGGGTTTAGAGGTAGCTACAGTTGGGGTATAGAGGTAGCTACAGTTGGGTTTAGAGGTAGCTACAGGCAGAGTTGAGAGGTAGCTACAGATGGGTTCAGAGGTAGCTACAGTTGGGTTTAAAGGTAGCTACAGTTGGGTTTAGAGGTAGCTACAGTTGGGTTTAGAGGTAGCTACAGTTGGGGTATAGAGGTAGCTACAGTTGGGTTTAGAGGTAGCTACAGTTGGGTTTAAAGGTAGCTACAGTTGGGTTTAGAGGCAGCTACAGTTGGGGTATAGAGGTAGCTACAGTTGGGTTTAGAGGTAGCTACAGGCAGAGTTGAGAGGTAGCTACAGATGGGTTCAGAGGTAGCTACAGTTGGGTTTAGAGGTAGCTACAGTTGGGTTTAGAGGTAGCTACAGTTGGGGTATAGAGGTAGCTACAGATGGGTTCAGAGGTAGCTACAGATGGGTTCAGAGGTAACTACAGATGGGTCTAGAGGTAGCTACAGATGGGTTCAGAGGTAGCTACAGATGGGTTCAGAGGTAGCTACAGATGGGTTCAGAGGTAACTACAGATGGGTCTAGAGGTAGCTACAGATGGGTTCAGAGGTAGCTACAGATGGGTTCAGAGGTAGCTACAGATGGGTTCAGAGGTAACTACAGATGGGTTCAGAGGTAGCTACAGATGGGTTCAGAGGTAGCTACAGTTGGGTTTAGAGGTAGCTACAGTTGGGTTTAGAGGTAGCTACAGTTGGGGTATAGAGGTAGCTACAGTTGGGTTTAGAGGTAGCTACAGTTGGGTTTAAAGGTAGCTACAGTTGGGTTTAGAGGTAGCTACAGTTGGGTTTAGAGGTAGCTACAGTTGGGTTTAAAGGTAGCTACAGTTGGGTTTAGAGGTAGCTACAGTTGGGTTTAGAGGTAGCTACAGTTGGGTTTAGAGGTAGCTACAGTTGGGTTTAGAGGTAGCTACAGTTGGGGTATAGAGGTAGCTACAGATGGGTTCAGAGGTAGCTACAGATGGGTTCAGAGGTAACTACAGATGGGTCTAGAGGTAGCTAGGATGTAGCAGTTTTCTTCTTCTTCATGACCTAAAGAGCAAATAACAACTTTAATGATGAAGAATGTTTCTACAGGGGAAATCTGTGTTAAAGAAGTCAGATGTGTCTTTTTCTACATCTGATATATAGTTTATGTTTGATTTTGAATAAATAAGGGTTTAAGAGATTTGCATTCTGTTTTTATTTACATTTTATTTAGCGCCCCAACTTTTTTGGTATTTGGGGTTGAAGTCCCTGACACTTAGAGCGGATCTGTAAAGGATCTATAAAGGGCTCTATAAAGGGAACTATGAAGGGATATATAAAGGGATATATAAAGGATCTATAAAGGATCTATAAATAGATCTATAAAGGGAACTATAAGGGATCTATATAGGGATCTATAAACAGATATATAAAGGGAACTATAAGGGATCTATAAGGGATCTATAAATAGATCTATAAAGGGAACTATAAGGGATCTATAAGGGATCTATAAATAGATATATAAAGGGAACTATAAGGGATCTATAAGGGATCTATAAAGAGATCTATAAAGGGAACTATGAAGGGATATATAAAGGGATATATAAAGGCTCTATAAAGGATCTATATATAGATATATAAGGGATCAATAAGGAATATATAAAGAGATATATAAAGGGAACTATAAGGGATCTATAAGGGATCTATAAAGGGATCTATAAAGGGAACTATAAGGATCTATAAGGGATCTATAAAGAGATCTATAAAGGGAACTACAAGGGATCTATAAGGGATCTATAAAGAGATCTATAAAGGGAACTATAAAGGGAACTAAAAAGGGAACTATAAACAGAACTATAACGGGATCTATAAAGGGATCTATAAAGGGAACTATAAAGAGAACTATAACAGGATCTATAAAGGGAACTATAAAGGGAACTATAAAGGGAACTATAAAGGGATCTATAAAGGGAACTATAAAGGGAACTATAAAGAGAACTATAAAGGGATCTATAAAGGGAACTATATAGGGATCTATAAAGGGATCTATAAAGGGAACTATAAAGGGAACTATAAAGGGAACTATAAAGGGATCTATAAAGGGAACTATAAAGGGAACTATAAAGGGAACTATAACGGGATCTATAAAGGGAACTATAAAGGGAACTATAAACAGAACTATAACGAGATCTATAAAGGGAACTATAAAGGGAACTATAAAGGGAACTATAAAGGGAACTATAACGAGATCTATAAAGGGAACTATAAAGGGAACTATAAAGGGAACTATAAAGGGATCTATAAAGGGATCTATAGAGGGAACTATAAAGGGAACTATAAAGGGAACTATAAAGGGATCTATAAAGGGAACTATAAAGGGATCTATAAAGGGAGATAAAAAGGGAACTAAAAAGGGATCTATAAAGGATCTATAAAGGATTTATAAACAGATATGTAAAGGATCTATCAAGTATCTATAAAGGGAACTAAAAAGGGAACTATAAAGGGATCTATAAAGGGAACTATAAAGGGATCTAAAAAGGGAACTATAAAGGGATCTATAAAGGAATCTATAAAGGGATCTATAAAGGGAACTATAAGGGATCTATAAAGGATCTATAAAGGATTTATAAACGGATTTGTTAAGGATCTATAAAGGATCTATAAAGGAATCTATAAACGGATCTATAAAGGGAACTATGAAGGGATCTATAAAGGATCTATTAAGGGATCTATAAGGGATCCATAAAGGGTCTATAAAGGGATCTATGAAGGGGTCTATAAAAGATCTATAAAGGATCTATAAATTATCTTTAAAGGATCTATAAAGGGATCTATAAAGGGAACTATAAAGGGATCTATGAAGGGAACTATAAAGGGATCTATGAAGGGAACTATAAAGGGAACTATAAAGGGAACTATAAAGAAAACTATAACGGGATCTATAAAGGGAACTATAAAGGGAACTATAAAGGGATCTATAAAGGGAACTATAAAGGGATCTATAAAGGGAACTATAAAGGGATCTATAAGGGATCTATAAAGAGATCTATAAAGGGAACTATAAAGGGAACTATAAAGAAAACTATAACGGGATCTATAAAGGGAACTATAAAGGGAACTATAAGGGATCTATAAGGGATCTATAAAGAGATCTATAAAGGGAACTATAAAGGGAACTATAAAGGGAACTATAAAGGGAACTATAAAGGGTCTATAAAGGGATCTATAAAGGGAACTATAAAGAGAACTATAACGGGATCTATAAAGGGATCTATAAAGGGAACTATAAAGAGAACTATAACGGGATCTATAAAGGGATCTATAAAGGGAACTATAAAGGAATTTATAAAGGTAACTATAAAGGGACTTATAAAGGGATCTATAAAGGGAACTATAAAGGGAACTATAAAGGGAACTATAAAGAAAACTATAACGGGATCTATAAAGGGATCTATAAAGGGAACTATAAGGGATCTATAAGGGATCTATAAAGAGATCTATAAAGGGAACTATAAAGGGAACTATAAGGGATCTATAAGGGATCTATAAAGAGATCTATAAAGGGAACTATAAAGGGAACTATAAAGGAATTTATAAAGGTAACTATAAAGGGACTTATAAAGGGATCTATAAAGGGAACTATAAAGGGAACTATAAAGGGAACTATAAAGGGATCTATAAAGGGAACTATAAAGAGAACTATAACGGGATCTATAAAGGGATCTATAAAGGGAACTATAAAGGGAACTATAACGGGATCTATAAAGGGATCTATAAAGGGAACTATAAAGGGAACTATAACGGGATCTATAAAGGGAACTATAAAGGGAACTATAACGGGATCTATAAAGGGATCTATAAAAGGAACTATAACGGGATCTATGAAGGGAACTATAAAGAGAACTATAACGGGATCTATAAAGGGATCTATAAAGGGAACTATAAAGGGAACTATAACGGGATCTATAAAGGGAACTATAAAGGGAACTATAACGGGATCTATAAAGGGATCTATAAAGGGAACTATAAAGGGAACTATAAAGAGAACTATAACGGGATCTATAAAGGGAACTATAAAGGGATCTATAAAGGGATCTATAAAGGGAACTATAAGGGATCTATAAAGGATCTATAAAGGATTTATAAACGGATTTGTTAAGGATCTATAAAGGATCTATAAAGGAATCTATAAACGGATCTATAAAGGGAACTATGAAGGGATCTATAAAGGATCTATTAAGGGATCTATAAGGGATCCATAAAGGGTCTATAAAGGGATCTATGAAGGGGTCTATAAAAGATCTATAAAGGATCTATAAATTATCTTTAAAGGATCTATAAAGGGATCTATAAAGGGAACTATAAAGGGATCTATGAAGGGAACTATAAAGGGATCTATGAAGGGAACTATAAAGGGAACTATAAAGGGAACTATAAAGAAAACTATAACGGGATCTATAAAGGGAACTATAAAGGGAACTATAAAGGGATCTATAAAGGGAACTATAAAGGGATCTATAAAGGGAACTATAAAGGGATCTATGAAGGGAACTATAAAGGGAACTATAAGGGATCTATAAGGGATCTATAAAGAGATCTATAAAGGGAACTATAAAGGGAACTATAAAGAAAACTATAACGGGATCTATAAAGGGAACTATAAAGGGAACTATAAGGGATCTATAAGGGATCTATAAAGAGATCTATAAAGGGAACTATAAAGGGAACTATAAAGGGAACTATAAAGGGTCTATAAAGGGATCTATAAAGGGAACTATAAAGAGAACTATAACGGGATCTATAAAGGGATCTATAAAGGGAACTATAAAGAGAACTATAACGGGATCTATAAAGGGATCTATAAAGGGAACTATAAAGGAATTTATAAAGGTAACTATAAAGGGACTTATAAAGGGATCTATAAAGGGAACTATAAAGGGAACTATAAAGGGAACTATAAAGAAAACTATAACGGGATCTATAAAGGGATCTATAAAGGGAACTATAAGGGATCTATAAGGGATCTATAAAGAGATCTATAAAGGGAACTATAAAGGGAACTATAAGGGATCTATAAGGGATCTATAAAGAGATCTATAAAGGGAACTATAAAGGGAACTATAAAGGAATTTATAAAGGTAACTATAAAGGGACTTATAAAGGGATCTATAAAGGGAACTATAAAGGGAACTATAAAGGGAACTATAAAGGGATCTATAAAGGGAACTATAAAGAGAACTATAACGGGATCTATAAAGGGATCTATAAAGGGAACTATAAAGGGAACTATAACGGGATCTATAAAGGGATCTATAAAGGGAACTATAAAGGGAACTATAACGGGATCTATAAAGGGAACTATAAAGGGAACTATAACGGGATCTATAAAGGGATCTATAAAAGGAACTATAACGGGATCTATGAAGGGAACTATAAAGAGAACTATAACGGGATCTATAAAGGGATCTATAAAGGGAACTATAAAGGGAACTATAACGGGATCTATAAAGGGAACTATAAAGGGAACTATAACGGGATCTATAAAGGGATCTATAAAGGGAACTATAAAGGGAACTATAAAGAGAACTATAACGGGATCTATAAAGGGAACTATAAAGGGATCTATAAAGGGAACTATGAAGGGAACTAAGACGCCTGAGTTTTGACTTGCCACACTTGTGGTAAACCCTCATCACCAGGCTAACACATGTAAGATCGATTCTTGCATTTTTCCAGTGCTTTTGTGATCACCTTTCTTACCTGTGTCCTCTTGCCTTCCAGCGCCTCTCTCACCACCCCACTGCAGCCCAGCCGAGCACTCTCACTTGTTGCCTCTCACTCTCCCTGGACATTTGGAGTTCCCCCCCTTCCTCAGCACTGTTCTCGCACAATAAGTATCTAAAAAAAAAAACGGCTCAACCGTCTCCTCATCCTGGGTTCAACCACAACAAAACATACCAAAGGATCTATAAAGGGTTCTATAAAGGATCTATATAGGGATCTATAAAGGATCTATATAGGGATCTATAAAGGATCTATAAAGGGGTCTATAAGGGATCTATAAAGGATCTATAAAGGAGTCTATAAAGGGGTCTATAACGGATCTATAAAGGATCTATAAAGGGATCTGTAAGTGAAATGAGGTTGAAAAATAGTTGTGACTTCTGCATCAGAGAGATTATTATTTTTATTATTATTATATTATTATTTTTATTATTATTATTATTATTATTATTATTTATTATTATGATTTCAGTGTTTCTGTTTGTATCTGGATAGAAACACAAAAGTCATAATTTTTTTTAATAACATTTTTTTCAAAGTTCTATTTAAATCAATAAATCAATAAAACATTTTCTTTGAGTTTGAAATCAGAATAGAAAGTATTCTTCAGCACCTCCCAGTCAGAGGTGTGTGTCTGCCTTTCTACCACTAGGTGGCAGCAGAGAACAGTCCAACATGGCCGCAGAGCCCAGGGTGGGTGTGGATGTCAAAGCGAACATATGCTGAGTGTAACCCTGGGGTTGTGTTCAAGGACCTGGAGAACCGTCCGTAACTTCTCAAACATGACAAAAGTGAAAAATACAAAATGACACATTGGGCTTTAAGAGTGCCGAGCTGTCAAAGCTGGTTAATGACATCACAGATCCATGGGCGCCGTCTGTGATTGGTGCTGACAGTCGTGTTTACACGGCGCTTCCTCTCATCCTAAATCAGTTCATTTAAACGTCTGTGTGGTGTGTTTGGGGTTCCTTGCTCCTCTTCACGCTGCAGCGTTCTCCTCTGGAGAGGTTCTGATCATCTGGATGAAGAGGCAAACTCTTCCTTCAGCCTGGTCTCACGGAAATATGGAGAAGATCCCAAACCTCTGTCTCTGATGATGGAGGCAGGAACGTTCTGGTCAGTGACCACAGAAACATGTCTCTCTTTGGTCAGTGAGGGCGGAGTTACAGTGCTAAGACAAGAATAACCCGAATAAATACAAATATGAGCTTTTAAATGATGATTCCATTTATCAGGGGAAAAACGCCGTCCAAACCTACCTGACCCAGGTCCTGATCCTGACTCTGACCCTGACCCTGAAAAGAAACCGGCCCCTTACCCTAACTGGTTGTGCCACCCATGCTAGTGTAACTGGTAGAGTCAGTCTCATCACTGTGGAGGAATGTTGTCCCATTCTTCTTTGCAGAAATGTTTAAATTCAGCCACAATGGAGGGTCTTCCATCATGAGTGACCTGTTAAAGGTCATGCCACAGTGTCTTCTTCAGCAGAATTCATGGTTCCATCAGTCACAGCAAGTGGTCCAGGTCCAGGTCCTGGTCCAGACCATCACACTGCCACCACCATGTCTGACTGTTGCCATGATGTTCTTTTTATCAAATGCTGTTATTTTTACTCCTGATGTAACGGGACGCACTCCTTCCAGAAAGTTCCTCTTCTGTCTGGTCAGTCCTCAGAATATTTCCCAGAAGTCTTGGGGATCATCAGGATGTTTTTAGTCAAATGTGAGACGAGTCTTTGAGTTCTTTTTTGTCAGCAGTGGTTTTGGCCTTGGAACTCTCCCATGATGCCGTTGTTTCCCGGTCTCTTTCTGATGGATGAGTCATGAACTCTGACCTTAACTGAGTCAGTGAGGCCTGCAGGTCTTTGGATGTGGTTCTGGGTTCTCAGTGCCGGACAGGCTTGGGTGGCGTTTTTCCCTTCATAAATGAAATGATCGTTTAAGAACCACCCTGGTCTTCATCAGGACAGGGCTCTGTCTACTTCAGACCACAAACACTAGATGACTCAGCCAGACTGTGAGCACCTGTGGTTGGTAGTCAGCACCAGCTCAGCAGCCTGCATCTCTGATGGTATGGGGTTGCATTAGTGCCTACAGTGTGGACAGCTCAACGCTAAACCCTGTACCTAAATCCAGCGCAGAAGATCCTGGACTGTTGAGCAGAATCTATATCATACAAGAATGGGACAACATTCCTCTCCCAAACTCCTGAGACTGCCCCAACTTTATGAAACTGAGGTTGTAACTGCATATGTTTGAACCCAAAGAGTAAAGATGGATTGATCCAGATCAGAGCAAAGCTGCAGAAATGTGGATCAGACTCCAGTAGACCCTTTAGTTTATATAAACCTTTATTAAATCATTCTGCTGTTAACAGGAACACTGATGATTAGTTAGTTTGTATAAACCTTTATTAAATCATTCTGCTGTTAACAGGAACACTGATGATTAGTTAGTTTGTATAAACCTTTATTAAATCATTCTGCTGTTAACAGGAACACTGATGATTAGTTAGTTTGTATAAACCTTTATTAAATCATTCTGCTGTTAACAGGAACACTGATTACTCTAACAGTGGTTCTGTCATTAATCTGGACTCCCAAGTATTTAAATGTTTAAGATCGTTCATTTAAACCAGAGAACTGAGCTCAGAAATGTCAGATCTCTTCTCTGGATCAAAGCAGGCGTACCAATCATTGATCGCTCATCTCTTCATGATTTAGTCATCAAAGTCCAGCAGAAACTCCAGTCCACCTTAACAGCCAAACCCAAGGAGTCCTTTATCAGGATGAAACTTAAAAACCTGCAAAGACAACAATAAAAAAAACAGTAAAGTCAAATCTCATAGAAACATCTCAGATAAACTAGTCATGCTCTGCTGTATCAGATATTCTGCATGACCTTAGTATGAAAGTTCGCCCTGCTGAGGGAATAAACACCTGTCCTCATATAAAAGACATTAATTATGTAATCATCTATCAGAGAGCACAGGTTAATGACAAACCCCCCCGGTCTGAGCTGATGACATGTTTATTCAGACGCTCTGTTACTATCACAGCTATGCAAATCAGACAGCAGCTAATCAGGTCCATACATATTCATTATTAATATTAATAATCATAATAATTAAAAACAATAACAATCGTGAACAATGCTGGCGGTCTTCACTGAGACTCAGGATCAATCAAAACACTGTGATTTTAACTGAGATAAAAATGTGAGATTTATACTAGCAGATAGTAAAATAACAGTAACAGGTGGTAAAAACACAGTAACAGACTGTAAAAACACAGTAACAGGTGGTAAAAACACAGTAACAGACTGTAAAACCACAGTAACAGGTGGTAAAAACACAGTAACAGACTGTAAAAACACAGTAACAGACTGTAAAAACACAGTAACAGGTGGTAAAAACACAGTAACAGACTGTAAAAACACAGTAACAGACAGTAAAAACAGAGTAACAGACTGTAAAAACACAGTAAAAGGGGGTAAAAACACAGTAACAGACTGTAAAAACACAGTAACAGACAGTAAAAACACAGTAACAGACTGTAAAAACACAGTAACAGGTCGTAAAAACACAGTAACAGACAGTAAAAACACAGAAACTGACTGTGAAAACACAGTAACAGGTGGTAAAAACACAGTAACAGACTGTAAAAAAACAGTAACAGGTGGTAAAAACACAGTAACAGGTGGTAAAAACACAGTAACAGACAGTAAGAACACAGTAACAGACAGTAAAAACACAGTAACAGGTGGTAAAAACACAGTAACAGACAGTAAAAACACAGAAACAGACTGTAAAAACACAGTAACAGGTCGTAAAAACACAGTAACAGACTGTAAAAACACAGTAACAGACAGTAAAAACAGAGTAACAGACTGTAAAAACACAGTAACAGGTGGTAAAAACACAGTAACAGACTGTAAAAACACAGTAACAGACAGTAAAAAAACAGTAACAGACTGTAAAAACACAGTAACAGGTCGTAAAAACACAGTAACAGACAGTAAAAACACAGAAACAGACTGTGAAAACACAGTAACAGGTGGTAAAAACACAGTAACAGACTGTAAAAACACAGAAACAGACTGTAAAAAAACAGTAACAGACTGTAAAAACACAGTAACAGGTGGTAAAAACACAGTAACAGACTGTAAAAAAACAGTAACAGGTGGTAAAAACACAGTAACAGACTGTAAAAACACAGTAACAGACTGTAAAAACACAGTAACAGACAGTAAAAACACAGTAACAGGCGGAAAAAACACAGGAACAAACGGTAAAAACACAGTAACAGACTGTAAAAACACAGTAACAGACAGTAAAAACACAGTAACAGACAGTAAAAACACAGTAACAGGTGGTAAAAACACAGTAACAGACTGTAAAAGCACAGTAACAGACTGTAAAAACACAGTAACAGGTGGTAAAAACACAGTAACAGGTGGTAAAAACACAGTAACAGACAGTAAAAACACAGTACCAGGTGTTAAAAACACAGTAACAGACTGTAAAAGCACAGTAACAGACTGTAAAAACACAGTAACAGGTGGTAAAAACACAGTAACAGGTGGTAAAAACACAGTAACAGACTGTAAAAACACAGTAACAGGTGGTAAAAACACAGAAACAAATGGTAAAAACACAGTAACAGACTGTAAAAATACAGTAACAGACAGTAAACACACAGTAACAGACTGTAAAAGCACAGTAACAGACTGTAAAAACACAGTAACAGGTGGTAAAAACACAGTAACAGACTGTAAAAGCACAGTAACAGACAGTAAAAACACAGTAACAGGTGGTAAAAACACAGTAACAGACAGTAAAAACACAGTAACAGACTGTAAAAACACAGTACCAGGTGTTAAAAACACAATAACAGACTGTAAAAACACAGTAACAGGTGGTAAAAACACAGTAACAGGTGGTAAAAACACAGTAACAGACAGTAAAAACACAGTAACAGGTCGTAAAAACACAGTAACAGACAGTAAAAACACAGAAACTGACTGTGAAAACACAGTAACAGGTGGTAAAAACACAGTAACAGACTGTAAAAAAACAGTAACAGGTGGTAAAAACACAGTAACAGGTGGTAAAAACACAGTAACAGGTGGTAAAAACACAGTAACAGACAGTAAAAACACAGAAACAGACTGTGAAAACACAGTAACAGACTGTAAAAACACAGTAAAAGACTGTAAAAACACAGTAACAGGTGGTAAAAACACAGTAACAGACTGTAAAAACACAGTAACAGGTGGTAAAAACACAGTAACAGACTGTAAAAACACAGTAACAGACAGTAAAAACACAGAAACAGACTGTAAAAACACAGTAATAGACAGTAAAAACACAGTAACAGACAGTAAAAACACAGTAACAGGTGGTAAAAACACAGTAACAGACAGTAAAAACACAGTAACAGGTGGTAAAAACACAGTAACAGACAGTAAAAACACAGTAACAGGTGGTAAAAACACAGTAACAGACTGTAATAACACAGTAACAGACAGTAAAAACACAGTAACAGGTGGTAAAAACACAGTAACAGGTGGTAAAAACACAGTAACAGACTGTAAAAACACAGTAACAGACAGTAAAAACACAGTAACAGGTGGTAAAAACACAGTAACAGGTGGTAAAAACACAGTAACAGACAGTAAAAACACAGTAACAGACTGTTAAAACATAGTAACAGACTGTAAAAACACAGAAACAGACTGTAAAAACACAGTAACAGGTGGTAAAAACACAGTGACGGACTGTTAAAACACAGTAACAGACAGTAAAAACAAAGTAACAGACTGTAAAAACACAGTAACAGACTGTTAAAACACAGTAACAGACAGTTAAAACACAGTAACAGACTGTAAAAACACAGTAACAGACTGTAAAAACACAGTAACAGGTGGTAAAAACACAGTAACAGACTGTAAAAACACAGTAACAGACAGTAAAAACACAGAAACAGACTGTAAAAACACAGTAATAGACAGTAAAAACACAGTAACAGACAGTAAAAACACAGTAACAGGTGGTAAAAACACAGTAACAGACTGTAAAAACACAGTAACAGACAGTAAAAACACAGTAACAGGTGGTAAAAACACAGTAACAGACTGTAATAACACAGTAACAGACAGTAAAAACACAGTAACAGGTGGTAAAAACACAGTAACAGGTGGTAAAAACACAGTAACAGTCTGTAAAAACACAGTAACAGACAGTAAAAACACAGTAACAGGTGGTAAAAACACAGTAACAGGTGGTAAAAACACAGTAACAGACAGTAAAAACACAGTAACAGACTGTTAAAACATAGTAACAGACTGTAAAAACACAGAAACAGACTGTAAAAACACAGTAACAGGTGGTAAAAACACAGTGACGGACTGTTAAAACACAGTAACAGACAGTAAAAACAAAGTAACAGACTGTAAAAACACAGTAACAGACTGTTAAAACACAGTAACAGACAGTTAAAACACAGTAACAGACTGTAAAAACACAGTAACAGACTGTAAAAACACAGTAACAGGTGGTAAAAACACAGTAACAGACAGTTAAAACACAGTAACAGACAGTAAAAACACAGTAACAGGTGGTAAAAACACAGTGACGGACTGTTAAAACACAGTAACAGACAGTAAAAACACAGTAACAGGTGGTAAAAACACAGTAACAGACTGTAATAACACAGTAACAGACAGTAAAAACACAGTAACAGGTGGTAAAAACACAGTAACAGGTGGTAAAAACACAGTGACGGACTGTTAAAACACAGTAACAGACAGTAAAAACACAGTAACAGGTGGTAAAAACACAGTAACAGACTGTAAAAACACAGTAACAGACAGTAAAAACACAGTAACAGGTGGTAAAAACACAGTAACAGACTGTAAAAACACAGGAACAAACGGTAAAAACACAGTAACAGACTGTAAAAGCACAGTAACAGACAGTAAAAACACAGTAACAGGTGGTAAAAACACAGTAACAGGTGGTAAAAACACAGTAACAGACTGTAAAAACACAGTAACAGACAGTAAAAACACAGTAACAGGTGGTAAAAACACAGTGACGGACTGTTAAAACACAGTAACAGACAGTAAAAACAAAGTAACAGACTGTAAAAACACAGTAACAGACTGTAAAAACACAGTAACAGACAGTAAAAACACAGTAACAGGTGGTAAAAACACAGTAACAGACAGTTAAAACACAGTAACAGACAGTAAAAACACAGTAACAGGTGGTAAAAACACAGTGACGGACTGTTAAAACACAGTAACAGACAGTAAAAACACAGTAACAGGTGGTAAAAACACAGTGACGGACTGTTAAAACACAGTAACAGACTGTTAAAACACAGTAACAGACAGTAAAAACACAGTAACAGGTGGTAAAAACACAGGAACAAACGGTAAAAACACAGTAACAGACTGTAAAAGCACAGTAACAGACAGTAAAAACACAGTAACAGGTGGTAAAAACACAGTAACAGACAGTAAAAACACAGTAACAGGTGGTAAAAACACAGTAACAGGTGGTAAAAACACAGTAACAGACTGTAAAAACACAGTAACAGACAGTAAAAACACAGTAACAGGTGGTAAAAACACAGTAACAGACAGTAAAAACAGTAACAGACTGTAATAACACAGTAACAGACAGTAAAAACACAGTAACAGGTGGTAAAAACACAGTAACAGGTGGTAAAAACACAGTAACAGGTGGTAAAAACACAGTAACAGACTGTAAAAACACAGTAACAGACAGTAAAAACACAGTAACAGGTGGTAAAAACACAGTAACAGACAGTAAAAACACAGAAACAGACTGTGAAAACACAGTAACAGACTGTAAAAACACAGTAAAAGACTGTAAAAACACAGTAACAGGTGGTAAAAACACAGTAACAGACTGTAAAAACACAGTAACAGGTGGTAAAAACACAGTAACAGACTGTAAAAACACAGTAACAGACAGTAAAAACACAGAAACAGACTGTAAAAAAACAGTAATAGACAGTAAAAACACAGTAACAGACAGTAAAAACACAGTAACAGGTGGTAAAAACACAGTAACAGACTGTAAAAACACAGTAACAGACAGTAAAAACACAGTAACAGGTGGTAAAAACACAGTAACAGACTGTAATAACACAGTAACAGACAGTAAAAACACAGGAACAGGTGGTAAAAACACAGTAACAGGTGGTAAAAACACAGTAACAGACTGTAAAAACACAGTAACAGACTGTTAAAACATAGTAACAGACTGTAAAAACACAGAAACAGACTGTAAAAACACAGTAACAGGTGGTAAAAACACAGTGACGGACTGTTAAAACACAGTAACAGACAGTAAAAACAAAGTAACAGACTGTAAAAACACAGTAACAGACTGTTAAAACACAGTAACAGACAGTTAAAACACAGTAACAGACTGTAAAAACACAGTAACAGACTGTAAAAACACAGTAACAGGTGGTAAAAACACAGTAACAGACAGTTAAAACACAGTAACAGACAGTAAAAACACAGTAACAGGTGGTAAAAACACAGTGACGGACTGTTAAAACACAGTAACAGACAGTAAAAACACAGTAACAGGTGGTAAAAACACAGTAACAGACAGTAAAAACACAGTAACAGGTGGTAAAAACACAGTGACGGACTGTTAAAACACAGTAACAGACAGTAAAAACAAAGTAACAGACTGTAAAAACACAGTAACAGACTGTAAAAACACAGTAACAGACAGTAAAAACACAGTAACAGGTGGTAAAAACACAGTAACAGACAGTTAAAACACAGTAACAGACAGTAAAAACACAGTAACAGGTGGTAAAAACACAGTGACGGACTGTTAAAACACAGTAACAGACAGTTAAAACACAGTAACAGACAGTAAAAACACAGTAACAGGTGGTAAAAACACAGTGACGGACTGTTAAAACACATTAACAGACAGTTAAAACACAGTAACAGACAGTAAAAACACAGTAACAGGTGGTAAAAACACAGTGACGGACTGTTAAAACACAGTAACAGACTGTTAAAACACAGTAACAGGTGGTAAAAACACAGTAACAGGTGGTAAAAACACAGTAACAGACTGTCTGAAAGTGTCATAAACATTTATTTTTTTCATAGAGCATCGATCAGATTCTAACACTGAGATGTTTTACCTCCTCATATTTGTTCATTTTAATGGTAGCAACAAATCTCACAATAGTAGGGATGGGGCAACAAAAAGCTTGATCAGTAAGTGGTGCTTGTGAAAATCAGCTGAGGAGCAGTTTCCATCTAATAAAGTTAAATAGTCTCAGGTCAATCATGACTGGGTATTAGGTAGCATTAAGAGAGGCAGAGTCCCTCATCAGATCAGTAGTGCTTCACCCATTTGCAACAAAAATAGCATCTAAAACTTATGAATGAATTTGAGAAAATGTTCCTCATTGCAGATATGTGACCAGGATCCAGAAACACCGCCGTCTTCTCTCAACAACGCTTTCAAACTGACTGAGGGAGAATGGAAAACTGTTCTGTGGTCAGATTAAGCAGAAATTCAAATTCTTTTGGAAACTGTGGAGACAGTGACTAAAGAGGAGGGGGAGCATCCAGCTGGTTTTCAGAGCACAGTTCAATGCCTGCATCTCTGATGGTACGAGGTTAACCCTAACCCTAACCCTATCTCTGATGGTACGAAGTTAACCCTAACCCTAACCCTAACTCCGATGGTACGAGGTTAACCCTAACCCTAACCCTATCTCTGATGGTACGGGGTTAACCCTAACCCTAACCCTATCTCTGACCCTATCTCTGATGGTATGGGGTTAACCCTAACCCTAACCCTATCTCTGATGGTACGAGGTTAACTCTAACACTAACCCTATCTCTGATGGTTCGAGGTTAACCCTAACACTAACCCTATCTCTGATGGTACAGGGTTAACCCTAACCCTAACCCTAACCCTATCTCTGCTGGTACGAGGTTAACCCTAACACTAACCCTAACCCTATCTCTGATGGTACGGGGTTAACCCTAACCCTGACCCTATCTCTGATAGTACAGGTGTAAACCTAACCCTAACCATTTATGGCAGTGGTTCCCAGCCTCTATTCCTTTGACCCCCCCTAACCTGAGCCCTGAGTAAATCCAAACCCAGTAGCCTGAACACTAATTATTTAGCCAACAACTGTTGTATGCAGACAGAGCCTTGCACCCCCCTATAGGGTCCAGGACCCCAGGTTGGGAACCAAGAGTCCATGGCACTCATTCCCACAGTCTGGGTCGGGACACACAGTTGGGCTGCAGGAGATTTCTTTGGGTCAACAAAAGTTTTCCGAGTTTCTTCCCAACAGTATGAAGTGTGACATTTATTTCTGCAGTACACATTATAGCCACTGTGGGGGGCTCCACCCTATAACGCTCCCCCTCTCCACCAAAAACAGAACAAGGCTCTTCCAGCCCCTGAATGGCAGCAGAGTTACAGTCACAGTTTCTGATACCTGGCTAATAAAAAGAGACTGATTTTTCCAGACTGGACAGACGCTGGAGGCAAAGGAAGCTGGAAGTTCTTCCAGGCTTGTGAAACAGAAAGCTCCAGGACAGGACCAGACTGAGGCAGAAAATATTTCCCAAGCCAGCACCAGCCTCAGCTCAACCAACCAGCCGAGGACGGTTCGAGAGGCAGATCTGATGATTTATAAGGTACAGGAAGCAAAGTTTGTGGGTCCTGATGGCTTACTCCTTGTAAAACCTGCGTCCCCAGGAAGAAGCCGCTAGTCTATGGCACATCTGGAGAGGCCCTGTCATTGCTGGAAACCATTTCAGCCAGGAGAGATGACTTATATAACAGTTAGATGGAAACATGGTCAGAGAGTGTGTGGGGCCTGAACACAGAGGGGTGTTTGAGGGTGTGTGCCCTGATGGAGTCCAGGCGGTGGGGGTGGTGTCAGCTGATGGCTGGTTAACAGTCATAGAGTGAAGAGGCTGACCTTGTCAGCATATTGGAAAACTGTTCTGTGGTCAGATGAATCCAAATCTTAGATTATTTTTTAAAATGGCAGACGCAGGTTGATGGCCGAGGATGTACAGAGCTTACAAATGTATTAGAGCACCCTAACCCTAACCACAGTCAGGTTTCTGCCACAGCTGCTCTAAATTAACAGCATTGGTAATTACCAAAATCATTTTGATCTTTCTGCAATGGTTAATACACCAATATGTAGAAGCTCTTTAACCCTAATGATATTTTTAATGCTAAAATAGAATTATTATTGTTATCCATGAATTTTCTAATTTACTGATTTACAAAAAAAAATTAAACAATAGTAAAGCACATTAATATTTCTGATGAATGTGTCAGATTATAGTTATTTACTGTCATTCCTGAAGAGAAAAATGAGTTTCAGTGGTTGAATGTTATGCTTGATTCATTTCTGACGTCTCAGAGACGCCCAGTGAGCCGGCTCAGATTTGGGTGAATTCAGTTTGAAATTCCTCATTCCTGTTCAAAATGGTAAAACATGGAGAGCTGACTGAAATGAAAGAGTCCGCATTAAAGCACTTCATGATGCTGGATGGTCTCTGAGACATAAAGTGTTCTCACAGTGTGGTCAAGTCTGCTTTGGAGTCAGTCGCCCAGACTGGTACTTAGAAAATGAACCAAGGAAGAGGCAGGAAACAAAGTTAACTGAAGCAGATGTCAGACACCTCAAGATTTGAAGTACTAGAGACAGAAGGAAGAGCACTGCTGATCTTCAGGCAGAGATGAATCTTCTAGATCAGAGTCTGAGGAAGTCTCCAGAATGACCATAAGCAGACGACTGAGGGAACAAGGCTGAGAGGGCAGAACAGCTGCTAAGAAGCCATTATTGAGGCCTGCAAACATCCAGAAAGGCCTCAGATTATCCAGGGAGCACAAACACTGGACTGTTGATGACTGGAAGAAGGTCCTCTGGATGGACCTCCAAGTTTGAACTCTTGGGTCAGCATGGTCGTGTTTATGTCCGCAGAAAAGCTGGAGAAGGTTTTGATGCCAGATGCACCCACAGTGAAACACGCTGGAGACTCCATTATGGTACGGGGTTCTATTTGTGGATACGGCGTGGGCAAATCAGTGAAAATGGACGGGATCATGACCAAGAACGTCTACCACAACATCTTAGTGCATCATGGGATCCTTCTGGACTGAATCTGATTGGTCGTGGGTTCATGTACCAACAAGACAATGACCCCAAGCAGACTTCAAAGCTGTGCAGAGACTATCTGACCAAGAAAAAGGACTCTGGAGTACTGGAACTGATGGGCTGGCCAAGTCAAAGTCCGGATTTGAATCCTATTGAACAGATTTGGGATTTAGTAGATTCAAAGATTGATGGCACAAAAATTTCATCTAAAGCAAGTCTGTGGGAACAGCTAGGAACTATCTGGACCTCAATAACAAAGAGACTGTGGAAAAGTCCATAAAAACAATGGCAGCAAGAATGAAGCTGTTATCAAGGCCAGAGGAGGCCACACACAATATGAAGGTGTTGGTTATTATGTGTGAAAAAGGACTATTTAGTTGTTTCAGTTTGTTATTTGTCAAATAAATAAGAATAACATTTTTAGTTTTAAACAAGTTTTTGAAAGATTTCTAAAATATTGATGTGTTCTCATTTTTATGACAGCTGGTCTGAAACATTTGTTAGGTACTGTACTCTGAAGATCATGAAGTGGAGAGGCAGACCTCACTGTGAAGAGGAAAAAGGAGAACTGTTCTGTGCTCAGATGAATCCAAATCTTAGATTATTCTCTGAAACCACAGACGTCTTGTCCTGTGGACTAAAGAGAAGGGGGCCCATCCAGCCTGTTATCAGAGCACAGTCCCAAAGCCTGCATCTCTGCTCCCATCCAGACTACGTCTCTACCACGTCCATCACAACATCCTGGCTTCACAGCAGAAGAGTCCGGATCTGGAACTGGCCCAGAAAGTTGTGTAGTATCATTAAAGAGAAAACCTGCTAAAGACGATCCAGGACTGCTGAGCGGCTAGAATCCTACATCAGACAAGAATGGGACAACATTCCTCTCCCAAAACTCCAGCAACAGGTCTCCTCACTGCATGACTGTTGTTGACAGAAGAGGGGGTGGTCCTCAGTGGTAGACCTGACCCTCTTTTTAGGGGCTGGTCTCTGCCATTAAACTGACAGGAGCTTCTATTGATCTAAACTATCAGTGATAGCAGAGCCTGCAATTAGACCTGGACATGCTGAGCTTGGGGGGCAGGTCCAGGGTGGACTGGGACTGAGCTGGGTTCTGGTCCCTGGTCTTGGTTCAGATAAGATGTTAAAGACTGATCCAGAAATTTCCACATTATGTTGGTCATGTCTCTGACAGGAGGAAGTCTGGCTGCAGACTAACTGACCCCTGCTGGGAATGTTTAGACTCTTCCTCCTCCTCTTCTTCATTCCTAACTGACCTCTGCTGGGAATGTTTAGACTCTTCCTCCTCCTCTTCTTCATTCCTAACCCTGACCTCTGCTGGGAATGTTTAGACTCTTCCTCCTCCTCTTCTTCATTCCTAACTGACCTCTGCTGGGAATGTTTAGACTCTTCCTCCTCCTCTTCTTCATTCCTAACCCTGACCTCTGCTGGGAATGTTTAGACTCTTCCTCCTCCTCTTCTTCATTCCTAACCCTGACCTCTTCTGGGAATGTTTAGACTCTTCCTCCTCCTTTTCTTCATTCCTAACCCTGACCTCTTCTGGGAATGTTTAGACTCTTCCTCCTCCTCTTCTTCATTCCTAACCCTGACCTCTGCTGGGAATGTTTAGACTCTTCCTCCTCCTCTTCTTCATTCCTAACTCTGACCTCTGCTGGGAATGTTTAGACTCTTCCTCCTCCTCTTCTTCATTCCTAACTGACCTCTGCTGGGAATGTTTAGACTCTTCCTCCTCCTCTTCTTCATTCCTAACCCTGACCTCTTCTGGGAATGTTTAGACTCTTCCTCCTCCTCTTCTTCATTCCTAACTGACCTCTGCTGGGAATGTTTAGACTCTTCCTCCTCCTCTTCTTCATTCCTAACCCTGACCTCTTCTGGGAATGTTTAGACTCTTCCTCCTCCTCTTCTTCATTCCTAACTGACTGCTGGGAATGTTTAGACTCTTCCTCCTCCTCTTCTTCATTCCTAACTGACCTCTGCTGGGAATGTTTAGACTCTTCCTCCTCCTCTTCTTCATTCCTAACTGACCTCTGCTGGGAATGTTTAGACTCTTCCTCCTCCTCTTCTTCATTCCTAACTGACCTCTGCTGGGAATGTTTAGACTCTTCCTCCTCCTCTTCTTCATTCCTAACTGACCTCTGCTGGGAATGTTTAGACTCTTCCTCCTCCTCTTCTTCATTCCTAACCCTGACCTCTGCTGGGAATGTTTAGACTCTTCCTCCTCCTCTTCTTCATTCCTAACTGACCTCTGCTGGGAATGTTTAGACTCTTCCTCCTCCTCTTCTTCATTCCTAACTGACCTCTGCTGGGAATGTTTAGACTCTTCCTCCTCCTCTTCTTCATTCCTAACTGACCTCTGCTGGGAATGTTTAGACTCTTCCTCCTCCTCTTCTTCATTCCTAACTGACCTCTTCTGGGAATGTTTAGACTCTTCCTCCTCCTCTTCTTCATTCCTAACCCTGACCTCTGCTGGGAATGTTTAGACTCTTCCTCCTCCTCTTCTTCATTCCTAACTGACCTCTTCTGGGAATGTTTAGACTCTTCCTCCTCCTCTTCTTCATTCCTAACTGACCTCTTCTGGGAATGTTTAGACTCTTCCTCCTCCTCTTCTTCATTCCTAACCCTGACCTCTGCTGGGAATGTTTAGACTCTTCCTCCTCCTCTTCTTCATTCCTAACCCTGACCTCTGCTGGGAATGTTTAGACTCTTCCTCCTCCTCTTCTTCATTCCTAACCCTGACCTCTGCTGGGAATGTTTAGACTCTTCCTCCTCCTCTTCTTCATTCCTAACCCTGACCTCTGCTGGGAATGTTTAGACTCTTCCTCCTCCTCTTCTTCATTCCTAACTCTGACCTCTGCTGGGAATGTTTAGACTCTTCCTCCTCCTCTTCTTCATTCCTAACTGACCTCTGCTGGGAATGTTTAGACTCTTCCTCCTCCTCTTCTTCATTCCTAACTGACCTCTGCTGGGAATGTTTAGACTCTTCCTCCTCCTCTTCTTCATTCCTAACTGACCTCTGCTGGGAATGTTTAGACTCTTCCTCCTCCTCTTCTTCATTCCTAACTGACCTCTGCTGGGAATGTTTAGACTCTTCCTCCTCCTCTTCTTCATTCCTAACCCTGACCTCTTCTGGGAATGTTTAGACTCTTCCTCCTCCTCTTCTTCATTCCTAACCCTGACCTCTGCTGGGAATGTTTAGACTCTTCCTCCTCCTCTTCTTCATTCCTAACCCTGACCTCTGCTGGGAATGTTTAGACTCTTCCTCCTCCTCTTCTTCATTCCTAACTGACCTCTGCTGGGAATGTTTAGACTCTTCCTCCTCCTCTTCTTCATTCCTAACCCTGACCTCTGCTGGGAATGTTTAGACTCTTCCTCCTCCTCTTCTTCATTCCTAACCCTGACCTCTGCTGGGAATGTTTAGACTCTTCCTCCTCCTCTTCTTCATTCCTAACTGACCTCTGCTGGGAATGTTTAGACTCTTCCTCCTCCTCTTCTTCATTCCTAACTGACCTCTGCTGGGAATGTTTAGACTCTTCCTCCTCCTCTTCTTCATTCCTAACTGACCTCTGCTGGGAATGTTTAGACTCTTCCTCCTCCTCTTCTTCATTCCTAACTGACCTCTGCTGGGAATGTTTAGACTCTTCCTCCTCCTCTTCTTCATTCCTAACTGACCTCTGCTGGGAATGTTTAGACTCTTCCTCCTCCTCTTCTTCATTCCTAACTGACCTCTGCTGGGAATGTTTAGACTCTTCCTCCTCCTCTTCTTCATTCCAAACTGACCTCTTCTGGGAATGTTTAGACTCTTCCTCCTCCTCTTCTTCATTCCTAACTGACCTCTTCTGGGAATGTTTAGACTCTTCCTCCTCCTCTTCTTCATTCCTAACCCTGACCTCTGCTGGGAATGTTTAGACTCTTCCTCCTCCTCTTCTTCATTCCTAACTGACCTCTTCTGGGAATGTTTAGACTCTTCCTCCTCCTCTTCTTCATTCCTAACCCTGACCTCTGCTGGGAATGTTTAGACTCTTCCTCCTCCTCTTCTTCATTCCTAACCCTGACCTCTGCTGGGAATGTTTAGACTCTTCCTCCTCCTCTTCTTCATTCCTAACTCTGACCTCTGCTGGGAATGTTTAGACTCTTCCTCCTCCTCTTCTTCATTCCTAACTGACCTCTGCTGGGAATGTTTAGACTCTTCCTCCTCCTCTTCTTCATTCCTAACCCTGACCTCTGCTGGGAATGTTTAGACTCTTCCTCCTCCTCTTCTTCATTCCTAACTCTGACCTCTGCTGGGAATGTTTAGACTCTTCCTCCTCCTCTTCTTCATTCCTAACTCTGACCTCTGCTGGGAATGTTTAGACTCTTCCTCCTCCTCTTCTTCATTCCTAACCCTGACCTCTGCTGGGAATGTTTAGACTCTTCCTCCTCCTCTTCTTCATTCCTAACTGACTGCTGGGAATGTTTAGACTCTTCCTCCTCCTCTTCTTCATTCCTAACTGACTGCTGGGAATGTTTAGACTCTTCCTCCTCCTCTTCTTCATTCCTAACCCTGACCTCTGCTGGGAATGTTTAGACTCTTCCTCCTCCTCTTCTTCATTCCTAACTGACCTCTGCTGGGAATGTTTAGACTCTTCTGGGAATGTTTAGACTCTTCCTCCTCCTCTTCTTCATTCCTAACCCTGACCTCTGCTGGGAATGTTTAGACTCTTCCTCCTCCTCTTCTTCATTCCTAACTGACCTCTGCTGGGAATGTTTAGACTCTTCCTCCTCCTCTTCTTCATTCCTAACCCTGACCTCTGCTGGGAATGTTTAGACTCTTCCTCCTCCTCTTCTTCATTCCTAACCCTGACCTCTGCTGGGAATGTTTAGACTCTTCCTCCTCCTCTTCTTCATTCCTAACTCTGACCTCTGCTGGGAATGTTTAGACTCTTCCTCCTCCTCTTCTTCATTCCTAACTCTGACCTCTGCTGGGAATGTTTAGACTCTTCCTCCTCCTCTTCTTCATTCCTAACTCTGACCTCTTCTGGGAATGTTTAGACTCTTCCTCCTCCTCTTCTTCATTCCTAACCCTGACCTCTGCTGGGA
Source organism: Cheilinus undulatus (assembly GCF_018320785.1). Lineage (NCBI taxonomy): Eukaryota > Metazoa > Chordata > Actinopteri > Labriformes > Labridae > Cheilinus > Cheilinus undulatus. Next base: position 43,798,808 of record NC_054882.1, on the reverse strand, counting down.
ATGTTTAGACTCTTCCTCCTCCTCTTCTTCATTCCTAACCCTGACCTCTGCTGGGAATGTTTAGACTCTTCCTCCTCCTCTTCTTCATTCCTAACTGACCTCTGCTGGGAATGTTTAGACTCTTCCTCCTCCTCTTCTTCATTCCTAACTGACCTCTGCTGGGAATGTTTAGACTCTTCCTCCTCCTCTTCTTCATTCCTAACTGACCTCTGCTGGGAATGTTTAGACTCTTCCTCCTCCTCTTCTTCATTCCTAACCCTGACCTCTGCTGGGAATGTTTAGACTCTTCCTCCTCCTCTTCTTCATTCCTAACTGACTGCTGGGAATGTTTAGACTCTTCCTCCTCCTCTTCTTCATTCCTAACTGACTGCTGGGAATGTTTAGACTCTTCCTCCTCCTCTTCTTCATTCCTAACCCTGACCTCTGCTGGGAATGTTTAGACTCTTCCTCCTCCTCTTCTTCATTCCTAACTGACCTCTGCTGGGAATGTTTAGACTCTTCTGGGAATGTTTAGACTCTTCCTCCTCCTCTTCTTCATTCCTAACCCTGACCTCTGCTGGGAATGTTTAGACTCTTCCTCCTCCTCTTCTTCATTCCTAACTGACCTCTTCTGGGAATGTTTAGACTCTTCCTCCTCCTCTTCTTCATTCCTAACCCTGACCTCTGCTGGGAATGTTTAGACTCTTCCTCCTCCTCTTCTTCATTCCTAACCCTGACCTCTGCTGGGAATGTTTAGACTCTTCCTCCTCCTCTTCTTCATTCCTAACCCTGACCTCTGCTGGGAATGTTTAGACTCTTCCTCCTCCTCTTCTTCATTCCTAACTCTGACCTCTGCTGGGAATGTTTAGACTCTTCCTCCTCCTCTTCTTCATTCCTAACTCTGACCTCTGCTGGGAATGTTTAGACTCTTCCTCCTCCTCTTCTTCATTCCTAACTCTGACCTCTTCTGGGAATGTTTAGACTCTTCCTCCTCCTCTTCTTCATTCCTAACTGACCTCTGCTGGGAATGTTTAGACTCTTCCTCCTCCTCTTCTTCATTCCTAACCCTGACCTCTGCTGGGAATGTTTAGACTCTTCCTCCTCCTCTTCTTCATTCCTAACCCTGACCTCTGCTGGGAATGTTTAGACTCTTCCTCCTCCTCTTCTTCATTCCTAACTCTGACCTCTGCTGGGAATGTTTAGACTCTTCCTCCTCCTCTTCTTCATTCCTAACTCTGACCTCTGCTGGGAATGTTTAGACTCTTCCTCCTCCTCTTCTTCATTCCTAACCCTGACCTCTTCTGGGAATGTTTAGACTCTTCCTCCTCCTCTTCTTCATTCCTAACTGACCTCTGCTGGGAATGTTTAGACTCTTCCTCCTCCTCTTCTTCATTCCTAACCCTGACCTCTTCTGGGAATGTTTAGACTCTTCCTCCTCCTCTTCTTCATTCCTAACCCTGACCTCTTCTGGGAATGTTTAGACTCTTCCTCCTCCTCTTCTTCATTCCTAACCCTGACCTCTGCTGGGAATGTTTAGACTCTTCCTCCTCCTCTTCTTCATTCCTAACTGACTGCTGGGAATGTTTAGACTCTTCCTCCTCCTCTTCTTCATTCCTAACTGACCTCTGCTGGGAATGTTTAGACTCTTCCTCCTCCTCTTCTTCATTCCTAACCCTGACCTCTGCTGGGAATGTTTAGACTCTTCCTCCTCCTCTTCTTCATTCCTAACTGACCTCTGCTGGGAATGTTTAGACTCTTCCTCCTCCTCTTCTTCATTCCTAACTGACCTCTGCTGGGAATGTTTAGACTCTTCCTCCTCCTCTTCTTCATTCCTAACCCTGACCTCTGCTGGGAATGTTTAGACTCTTCCTCCTCCTCTTCTTCATTCCTAACTGACCTCTGCTGGGAATGTTTAGACTCTTCCTCCTCCTCTTCTTCATTCCTAACCCTGACCTCTGCTGGGAATGTTTAGACTCTTCCTCCTCCTCTTCTTCATTCCTAACCCTGACCTCTTCTGGGAATGTTTAGACTCTTCCTCCTCCTCTTCTTCATTCCTAACCCTGACCTCTGCTGGGAATGTTTAGACTCTTCCTCCTCCTCTTCTTCATTCCTAACTGACCTCTGCTGGGAATGTTTAGACTCTTCCTCCTCCTCTTCTTCATTCCTAACTGACCTCTGCTGGGAATGTTTAGACTCTTCCTCCTCCTCTTCTTCATTCCTAACCCTGACCTCTGCTGGGAATGTTTAGACTCTTCCTCCTCCTCTTCTTCATTCCTAACTGACCTCTGCTGGGAATGTTTAGACTCTTCCTCCTCCTCTTCTTCATTCCTAACTGACCTCTGCTGGGAATGTTTAGACTCTTCCTCCTCCTCTTCTTCATTCCTAACTGACCTCTGCTGGGAATGTTTAGACTCTTCCTCCTCCTCTTCTTCATTCCTAACTGACCTCTGCTGGGAATGTTTAGACTCTTCCTCCTCCTCTTCTTCATTCCTAACTGACCTCTGCTGGGAATGTTTAGACTCTTCCTCCTCCTCTTCTTCATTCCTAACTGACCTCTGCTGGGAATGTTTAGACTCTTCCTCCTCCTCTTCTTCATTCCAAACTGACCTCTTCTGGGAATGTTTAGACTCTTCCTCCTCCTCTTCTTCATTCCTAACTGACCTCTTCTGGGAATGTTTAGACTCTTCCTCCTCCTCTTCTTCATTCCTAACTGACCTCTGCTGGGAATGTTTAGACTCTTCCTCCTCCTCTTCTTCATTCCTAACTGACCTCTTCTGGGAATGTTTAGACTCTTCCTCCTCCTCTTCTTCATTCCTAACCCTGACCTCTTCTGGGAATGTTTAGACTCTTCCTCCTCCTCTTCTTCATTCCTAACCCTGACCTCTGCTGGGAATGTTTAGACTCTTCCTCCTCCTCTTCTTCATTCCTAACTCTGACCTCTGCTGGGAATGTTTAGACTCTTCCTCCTCCTCTTCTTCATTCCTAACCCTGACCTCTGCTGGGAATGTTTAGACTCTTCCTCCTCCTCTTCTTCATTCCTAACCCTGACCTCTGCTGGGAATGTTTAGACTCTTCCTCCTCCTCTTCTTCATTCCTAACTCTGACCTCTGCTGGGAATGTTTAGACTCTTCCTCCTCCTCTTCTTCATTCCTAACTCTGACCTCTGCTGGGAATGTTTAGACTCTTCCTCCTCCTCTTCTTCATTCCTAACTGACCTCTGCTGGGAATGTTTAGACTCTTCATCCTCCTCTTCTTCATTCCTAACTGACTGCTGGGAATGTTTAGACTCTTCCTCCTCCTCTCTTCATTCCTAACTGACTGCTGGGAATGTTTAGACTCTTCCTCCTCCTCTTCTTCATTCCTAACCCTGACCTCTGCTGGGAATGTTTAGACTCTTCCTCCTCCTCTTCTTCATTCCTAACTGACCTCTGCTGGGAATGTTTAGACTCTTCTGGGAATGTTTAGACTCTTCCTCCTCCTCTTCTTCATTCCTAACCCTGACCTCTGCTGGGAATGTTTAGACTCTTCCTCCTCCTCTTCTTCATTCCTAACTGACCTCTGCTGGGAATGTTTAGACTCTTCCTCCTCCTCTTCTTCATTCCTAACCCTGACCTCTGCTGGGAATGTTTAGACTCTTCCTCCTCCTCTTCTTCATTCCTAACCCTGACCTCTGCTGGGAATGTTTAGACTCTTCCTCCTCCTCTTCTTCATTCCTAACTCTGACCTCTGCTGGGAATGTTTAGACTCTTCCTCCTCCTCTTCTTCATTCCTAACTCTGACCTCTGCTGGGAATGTTTAGACTCTTCCTCCTCCTCTTCTTCATTCCTAACTCTGACCTCTGCTGGGAATGTTTAGACTCTTCCTCCTCCTCTTCTTCATTCCTAACCCTGACCTCTGCTGGGAATGTTTAGACTCTTCCTCCTCCTCTTCTTCATTCCTAACTGACCTCTGCTGGGAATGTTTAGACTCTTCCTCCTCCTCTTCTTCATTCCTAACCCTGACCTCTGCTGGGAATGTTTAGACTCTTCCTCCTCCTCTTCTTCATTCCTAACCCTGACCTCTGCTGGGAATGTTTAGACTCTTCCTCCTCCTCTTCTTCATTCCTAACTGACCTCTGCTGGGAATGTTTAGACTCTTCTGGGAATGTTTAGACTCTTCCTCCTCCTCTTCTTCATTCCTAACCCTGACCTCTGCTGGGAATGTTTAGACTCTTCCTCCTCCTCTCTTCTTCATTCCTAACTGACCTCTTCTGGGAATGTTTAGACTCTTCCTCCTCCTCTTCTTCATTCCTAACCCTGACCTCTGCTGGGAATGTTTAGACTCTTCCTCCTCCTCTTCTTCATTCCTAACCCTGACCTCTGCTGGGAATGTTTAGACTCTTCCTCCTCCTCTTCTTCATTCCTAACTCTGACCTCTGCTGGGAATGTTTAGACTCTTCCTCCTCCTCTTCTTCATTCCTAACTCTGACCTCTGCTGGGAATGTTTAGACTCTTCCTCCTCCTCTTCTTCATTCCTAACTCTGACCTCTTCTGGGAATGTTTAGACTCTTCCTCCTCCTCTTCTTCATTCCTAACTCTGACCTCTGCTGGGAATGTTTAGACTCTTCCTCCTCCTCTTCTTCATTCCTAACCCTGACCTCTGCTGGGAATGTTTAGACTCTTCCTCCTCCTCTTCTTCATTCCTAACCCTGACCTCTGCTGGGAATGTTTAGACTCTTCCTCCTCCTCTTCTTCATTCCCTCCACGTCCTGCAGGGAAGGCAGAATCCATCCCAGCTCCCACATCTTGTCTCCTCTCTCATCTCTCAGTCGAGCGTTTCCGTTTTTAATGTGTTTCTCTGGGATTTCAGACATTCATTAAGTTGGTGCAGCGCGTGACGCGAGCAGAATGATCCACGCTGCCCTGAAAACTGCGCAGCTCTTCAGACGTGCTTGTGTTGCCTGACGCTCCTCTCTCTCTCTCTCTCTCTCTCTCTCCCCCTGTGTGTGTAAAGGTGACCGTGTAGCTCCGGTCCTCGCTCATTATTTACCGTCCTCACTGAGGTCCTCACTGAGCGGCAGCGCTGGAGAGAGAGTCGGGGTTGACGCACATCCTTTTCGGACTGTGACTGCTGGACTCGTCTGCCGGATTGGGGGGTGGGTGGGGGGTCTGGTGTTGACATGTGAAGTGTTGGGTGAGGTGATCCTCCACACCTATAGGCTGGTTTCCTCTTTGCATCCAGATCTCTCCCCTCGCCGCTGACGCTTGGATGTTGCTGAAAGGACGCGCATGCGTTGCTGTTGGAATAATTTCGCAGCCTAAGTTGCAGATATCCGTGAGATCTTGAGAGAAAGTCTGTGGCAGGATCAGGATCCGGATCAGGAGTTAGTGATGTGGAGGGCTGTGGAGACGGGCTGCTGGGGGGTCTGCTGCTGGTCTCTGCTGGTGTCGGTGGTGAGCGGGGCTCAGAGGTGAGTCTGTCATGTTTGATTCCTGGCCCATCTGTGTGTGTGTGTGTGTGTGTGTGTGTGTGTGTGTGAATTCCTCTCCTCTGTGTCTCCATCCTCAGTGCCAACGAGCCCAGCAACATGTCACACGTGAAAGCCACCGTGGACAAGCTGCTGAACGGCTATGACATCCGCCTGAGGCCTGATTTTGGAGGTAAAGCCCCCCAGCCTGCTGTGATGAACATGTGATGAACATGTGATGAACATGTGTGACTCTGACATGTGCTGCCCCCCCCCACAGGCGCTCCTGTGGACGTGGGCATGAGCATAGACATCGCCAGCATCGACATGGTGTCTGAAGTCAACATGGTGAGTTCCTCTCCTGGACTTTCTCTCCTGCACAGACCCAGGGAGGGCTTTAAATCGGTGTCACTCCGGTTTGCCGGTGCTCTTGCTGCAGCCCCCCCCCCAGCACCATGGAGAGTTCCGCAATGTGTCAAAGCCAATCCGTATGCATCAAGTACTTCCTCTGTGGTGTCACAACGGCGGAGGCAGGGTATTAACGAGGCTACGGTGGCCCAGGAGGTCAACTGCAAAAACATTTGCTTTCATGCAAAAACCTTAAAAAACTTTCTCTTTGCACAGAAATCCTTAAACCTGATTACAACCATGGATGTAGCTGCAAACACGTTCATCCATAAACCGGAGCCATGCTAGCTGTACGGCTACGTTTGCGCATGTCTGCTACCGCTTTGTCCTGATTGGCTCCTCATGAATGTGACAGAACTTTCATCCAGTCACTATCCCAGAGTTTTATAAAACGTCCCGCTCTAACCGAACACTTCGTCTGAGAGGTTAACCAGAAATAAGAAGAATATCTACGCCACCGATTTATGGAAACGTCTCACTGGCACGCTAAAATGTTCTCTAAACCCAAAAAACATTCAGTCAAATGTGAAAAAACTTAGATTAAAAATATTTTACTGAACACATAAACCTTCCACTTCATAAAAAACTTTCTCTGAACATGAAAATATTCAATAAAACATGAAAAAACACATTTTACTTCTGCATGCATCCAGTAGACTAAAAAACAAAATATCTTATAAAACATTTAATAGTCAGAAAAAATGAACAGAGAAAAACATTTAATGATGTGCAAAATAATAAATGAGATGCAAAAAACACACCAAGGCACAAAAATGTTAATGATAAAAAAAACATTTCACTGAACATGATAATGTTTAATTTAACGTATTTATTTCCAAACCTGAATTCATGAAATGATGGCCAAAATATTCCCTAAACCCAAAAATATACAATGAAATGGAAAAGGTTTTTATTCAACATAAATATTTACTGAACTCACAAACCTTCACTAAATAAAAATACTTTTCCTAAATATCAAACATAAAAACACTTTTCACTGCACACAAAAATAATTCATGAATGCAAAATAATTAAAGAAAAAGTTTTTGATGATAGAAAAGAAAGTAATCTACTTAACAATATTTAAGGAAAATGGATTTTTTTTCTAAACCTCGGAATATTTGGGGATTGAAAAAATATTCTCTAAAGACATCTATAAAAACATTTACTAAAATAAAAATATTTTACTGAGTACAAAAACCTAAAACCATCCAATGACTGAAACACAAAACACTGAATAAAAGACAGAATAAATAAAATAATAGATCAATAAATAAATATTATAAAAAAGCTAAACATTTTACAAAGTATTGATTTTTTTTAATTTGCAAAGAAAAACATGTAACTACTGACAAAATTCTGAAAAAAATTCCTGAAAAATTTTAGCACGCAAAAATATTTCACTAAATGGAAAACCTATGAAAACCTGTGAATATTTATGAATATTTATGAATATCTAATGATACACAACAAAACAACAGGACCTGCTGACATCTGCACGCGGGGACGTCTCAGCTAGTTATGGTTTTAAGTTTATTGAAGTGAAACCGACACAAATCCAGCCATGAATACAAACTTACTGAACTCAAGATCACAGCCAGGGGGCGCTCTAACAGAAATACACTAACCTTCATCATCATGAGCACCACTAGTCCGTCTCAGCTGTGGGTCAGTAGACCCTCTCCCAGCTGAAGCTGCTCTCCTTCATCACATCTTTAGTTTCTTTAGTTTCTTTGCGTCAGGGACGAACTACAAAATGCCGTTAGTCTCAGAGGAGAAAAGACGCTTTGTAGATTTAGCTTGCTAGCTAATTTCCATCTTTAATATTTCCATGTTTGTGATTCGTTGGTGTTTAGAACGCAAAAATAAATGATGAAACACGTAACAACAGGTCCAAGCTCTCTTCATCAGAACCTGAAAAGGTGAATTTGTGGTGCAGACAGGTTTCAGCATTCTGAAGACAAACCTGTAGCAACAACCCTGATTCACTACTCAGACACATCAGACAAAACACATTCAGACCAAAGTTCAGATGTAAAAACCAACATAAAGATTAAAACCAAGGGCTTTAGAGAATCCATCCTACAGTGAAAGTGTCTGGAAGTGTTTGGTTCTCTCTTCAGGACCACCAGAGACCGCCAGGCTCCAGACGGTTTTAATTTAATCCAGAAAAATGATCTGAAATCACTAAACGCTGCCTTAAAAACATAAACACTAAAGACACATACCAGGAATATTTTACCTAACATCAGCAGAGACATGAGGACTGCCAGAAGGTTCCAGACTTACCTGTGTGACATGGAGACCGCCTCTTAGACCAGCACCGCTCAGCCCCGCCCACCTCCATGGCCTCCTTCTAAATACTAGCTCCTTAGAGCCCAGGACTCTGTTCAGCAAAACCTCATAAGGTGTGTGTTCAGAAAAGCCACATGTGGTTTCATTCATAATTTCCTGAGAGAAAAATGTTTTAAAGGGCACTTCCACATTCACGCTGAACAAGCCCAGAGTACGACCACATCCTTGGGTCCCAGCGCACACACACACACACACACACACACACACACCCACACACGTTTAGGACCGCTCCCAGTGTGAATGTGGAAGTACACTTTTAAGTACTTGGCAAATGAAAACACGAGTTTTCTGTTTATTAAATAGACCTGATGAGATGTTTTTATCAGAGTCAGTTGTTTTGGTTTGGAGCCCCCTGGTGGACAAATTTATATTCTGTGTGTTTAATTTTTAAAAGTGCACAAAGCTTTTAACTAAATGCAAACAACACTCAAAATAATAATTTTTTATTTTCATTTTTTTTAACTAAAACTATTTTGAAAAATTTAAAGAAAACAAGAGCATTTTGTGAAACATGAAAACACATTAAAATGAATGAAATATGTTTTTAAGTCATCTCAGGAATTATTATTTTTGTTTTACTATTTTTTTTCTACAAAATGCTTTTGTTTATTTATGTGTTTATTTTTTATTTATTTATTTATTTAGTATTTACTTTGTCAAATGTTTTGCATTTTATTAAATATTTTTAAGTGTTGTTAACAATATTTTTGGTCGGTGAAGACGTTTCTGGGTTTAATAAAATTGCTTCTAGATTTCATAACATTTATCTTGTGACATGGACTGTTTCTATAAAATAGAATATTTTCATACACGTTGATATTTAAGTTAAAAATATTGTTTTTAATTATGAGTCGTGTTTTGTCGATTTTGTGTTATGCTTTGTGATTTTTTATGTTTCTTTTATTACATTTTCTGTTGGGTTTTTTTGTTGTTTTGTTTGTTTGTTTGTTTGTTTGTTTGTTTTCTGTGGTCGAGTGTTCAGTGAAATGTTTTTGCAGTTGACCTTCAGGGCCACCGTAGCAGAGGCATAGAGAGCCTGTTTAGTGATTCCATGCACACGGCTGCAGGCCCAGCCTGCGTGGAGGAGCAGGAGTCAGAGCAACTGGAGCGGCAGCGGTCGGTCACAAAGACAGACGCTATAGTGAGAGAAAAACACGTCTGTGAGCGTTTTGTCCATTTTTTGGCCTCGATGCAGTAATTACATAACGGCTGTCAGTGAGTCAACGGGAGGAGAAGGAGCCCAGTGGAGCAGAGCGTCTGCAGAATATGATTTGACCACTTAATACTGGCTATCAATGCTGCTGCCAGGGGAGGATCCACAGAGAGAGTTAGCACGGTGTGAGACCAGAGAACATGTGTGAGAGTGGCATGACTAAGCACATCCTGAATCACTGAATCCTCACTGCAGCTTTACATGCGGTCAGCTCTGCTTTTAGAACCTTCTCTATTTATATAGAAAATCTGTTATTAGACACCTTCTGAGAGCGTGCTGCTGCTTTGAAGCTGATTTCTGGGATTATTTTTAGCCCTTGTTCTTGAGCTGCTCAGAAATCTAAGTTCATGATGTTTGAAGAAAAAGCCGAACACAAACGGCAACTAAGAACTGAAGAGGACTGAGTGAACAAACACTTCACCCTGTTGTTACATGTATGAGTCTGACCAGTGGATGAAAGATCGCTCACCGGTGCTGCAGGAAACAATGGCATTTAGACTGATTATAGCTTCAATCAATAAAGACATTTAAACTTCAGAAAAAGTAGGTAGTAGCAACTACATCTCTGTCTGCAGCCATTCATCTCCCAGCAGAGTACACACAACATGGCAGGAGACATACTCAGAGACTAGTAGCCACCGGTGCTAACCAGTCACTGGGTGTGCCACAACCAAGCATTTGCAATAACTGGTGATTAGTGTTTTTTGTCACTGTGGAGGAATTTTGGCCCACTCCTTGTTTAAACTCAGGCAGATTGGAGGCTTTTCCAGCAGGAACAGCCTTTGACTGGGAGTGGACTTGTTAGTGTGTTTCAGATCACTGTGTTACCCAGGTGTGTTTGAGCTTGTGCTAATTATGGCCTCCCAACTCCAACAGCCAATCACAGCTCTTTTTCCAAACACAGCAGTGTATTTAAACAGGACGTACTTCTCAGTAATCCCTGCGTGCATCGATGCTGATGCACCACACTGCTGCCACTGGCACTGCCTCCACCCCAGCCTCCTCCATTATAGACTAAAGCTCCACCTCCTCCACCCCAGCCTCCTCCTTTATAGACTAAAGCTCCACCTCCTCCACCCCAGCCTCCTCTTTTATAGAGTAAAGCTCCATCTCCTCCACCCAGCCTCCTCCTTTATAGACTGAAGCTCCACCTCCTCCACCCCAGCCTCCTCCTTTATAGACTAAAGCTCCACCTCCTCCACCCCAGCCTCCTCCTTTATAGACTAAAGCTCCACCTCCTCCACCCCAGCCTCCTCCTTTATAGACTGAAGCTCCACCTCCTCCACCCCAGCCTCCTCCTTTATAGACTAAAGCTCCACCTCCTCCACCCCAGCCTCCTCCTTTATAGACTAAAGCTCCACCTCCTCCACCCCAGCCTCCTCCTTTATAGACTAAAGCTCCACCTCTTCCACCTCAGCCTCCTCCTTTATAAAGTAAAGCTCCACCCCCTCATCCCCAGCCTCCACCATTATAGACTGAAGCTCCACCTCCTCCACCCCAGCCTCCTCCTTTATAGACTAAAGCTCCACCTCCTCCACCCCAGCCTCCTCCTTTATAGACTGAAGCTCCACCTCCTCCACCCCAGCCTCCTCCTTTATAGACTAAAGCTCCACCTCCTCCACCCCAGCCTCCTCCATTATAGACTGAAGCTCAACTTCCTCCACCCCAGCCTCCTCCTTTATAGACTAAAGCTCCACCTCCTCCACCCCAGCCTCCTCCTTTATAGACTGAAGCTCAACTTCCTCCACCCCAGCCTCCTCCTTTATAGAGTAAAGCTCCACCTCCTCCACCCCAGCCTCCTGCTTTATAGACTAAAGCTCTACCTCCTCCACCCCAGCCTCTAACTTACCCAGGAACAAATCTTTAGGAGAGCCCTCTCTAACAGGTAAAGCTGTATTTCCAGTGGTTAATGGTTAATGTATGATGAGAGTGTAGCTGACAGAATCACAGCAGGTGGTCCAGGTCCTGAAGCAGCACAGCAGCCCCAGACCATCACACTGCCACCACCATGTCTGACTGTTGGTATGATGGTCTTTTATCCAATGCTGTTTAATTATTACATCTTCAAAAATGTTCTCCTTCTGTCTGGTCAGTCCACAGAATATTTCTACAGAAGTCTTGCAGATCATCAGGATGTTTTTGGCAAATTTGAGACGATTTTTTTGGGTTTTGTTTTTTATTTTTTGGTCATCAGTGGTTTTGGCCTTGGAACTCTCTCATGATGCTGTTTTATTGTTGAGTCATGAACTCTGACCTCCACTAAGTCAGTGAGGCCTGCAGGTCTTTAGATGTTGTTCTGGGTCCTTCAGGGACCTCCTGGATGAGTCGTCCATGTTCTCTTGGAGTCATGTTGAATGGCCAACCACTCCTGGGAAGGTTCACCACTGTTCACAGTTTTCTCCACTGGTGGATAATGGCTCTCTGTGGGGTTTGTTGGCGTTCCAAAGCCTCAGAAATAGCTCTGCAACCCTCTCCAGACTGATAGATGTCAGTGACGTTGTTTCTTACTTTCATAGTTGTTTTTTTGAGATCTCCTCCTCTTCAGACAGTTTCTAACTTATGGATTTCTTGATTCAACAGTTCTGGCAGTGATCAGGTCTGGCTAGTGAAATGGAACTATGCTGTCTAAAATGTGGTTAATCACAGTCAACAAGAGCGTGTGGGTAAGAAGACCAGGTATATTTGGATGGTTTTTTTCCTTTAAAAATGAAACCCTGATTTAAAAAGTGCATTTTGGATTTACTCAGGTTATCCTTGCCTACAGTCTAATAGATCAGGATTCTAAGAGTTTCTGTGCTCACAGGAAAGCATGTGTTTGGAGTTTGTTATATGAGGTGCATTGCAGAGATGAGCTGACGTCTTCTTCTCGCCTCTCCTCCCTCATTATCTGCTGATCCTCTCACTTTCTGCGTCGTTTCACACATCTTTTGCAGCAGCCACCATTTCTCAGTCACCTCTCATCTGCAAGGACACGCCGCACTCCTCAAACAACTTTCATCACACTCCTCTGTGGTGGGCTGCACTCACTGATCTCCCCTCCGATGGGAGGAAATGTGTTTCCATCTCCATCAGTGCATCTCATCACAGCTTCAGCACACAAAGACGAACGGACTCTGGCGTGCTCCTGTCAATCAAACCAGCTTCTCTGCTGCTTACCATAAACTGACCTGAAGGTTACTGTTCCCAGTTATGATTGAAGCTTTTTACTGTTATCCTCAAACCTCTATGGTTGAACTTAAGAAGTCAATAAGGAAGTACAAAACACTGCAGTTCCTCAAACATCCACTAGAGGCTGCAGCAGAAAGCTGCAGAAGTCCCATCCACACCCGTTTTAAAAAGTCCATTCCTGCAGCAGAAATAAACACGTCTGTTTGAGACGATGTTTCTAATAAGGCGTCATAGTTTTTCTCTTTATGTTATCAAACAGCTGACACCTGTCTCTCAGCCTTCAGCCAATCAGCAGTCTGACTGAACCGTCGTCTTTGACCTCATTCATCAACATCTCCTCAGATTTTTCTGACATTTGTTCTGAAGAAAGTTTCACAGAGAAATCTATGTGGGATGCATGATTCACTAAGCCATGTGCTCCTGAGCTGGAAATATGTGCATTCCCTTGGTTAGCATAGAGCAACGCCCTTTTCATGCCCATATAAGGGCATGGAAGAGCAGGGCGGCGTGCATAGACAGAAAGCAAACAGGAGTGAGAATAGAAGTCGTCAGATTTTACTGATGTCCAAATTAAAATAACCTATAGAAACAATCATACTGTAATTTGGAAATCCTTCGTTGGCTCTAAAGACGAGGCAGTGCTGCTCCACAGGACACCAGGAGGAAGAGTATTTCTATTTTTAGCACTGGTAGAGGGTATAACATACATGCCACAAACACATTCATTCTGTCCTTTAATCAGAAATCAGAAATGACTTGCATCAGGATGTAATGAGGAAAGGATGAATTCAACAAAGTTAAATCTCTTTTCCACAGTATATATTTATTCTAATCCCTTTAAAAATGATGGAACATTTAAATGCCTTTTAATGTTGATTTCAATGAGTGTCTAATTATAAAAGTCATCCACCTGTGTACAGTCTACATTAAAAATGTTGGAGTATGCAGCCCATACCAGACACTGCATGTTAAAATTAACACTTGACCATATCTGTCAGGTACTATTGCATACTGTTTGAAAACAAAAGTGTTTGATTTGGACAAAAAAATCAGCATTAAAATTCAACTGTATCATGTCATTCTTAACCTAGCACACTGAAGTGCTAATAAAAGATAAATCTAACATTTGATGCTGCCTTACCAGCATTCAGATGGTGGTCAAAGTGCTCTGGGATTTCTGCTCTTAGCTAAAAAAGTCACAGAGAAGAAAACTTTGATGAATGTCAGAATCGTCTTAAAACTGTGAGAGAGTTGAAGAACAGATCAGCAGTCAGTGAATGAGGCCTGATGACTGAAATCTAACACGTGTTTAACTCTGAGTAGATCCAGCATAGCCGAGCTTTAGCATGGTCTTAAATTTAGGATGATAGGTTTTTAATTTAAGCTTACCTTGCTCACCTGTTGAACCCTGCACTTCCTCCTTGGTATTTTCATTCCTCCAGCCGAAAAAAGGCAAAAAAAGGGAAAATCGGCACAAGTCAGCTAAAAGCAGCAAAAACGACTAAGAAGAAGTAACAGCATGGGTTTATCAGGGTCCATTCTCTGGTTTATCAAGGTCCTTTCTCTGGGTTTATCAGGGTCCATTCTCTGGGTTTATCAGGGTCCATTCTCTGGTTTATCAGGGTCCATTCTCTGGGTTTATCAGGGTCCATTCTCTGGGTTTATCAGGGTCCATTCTCTGGTTTATCAGGGTCCATTCTCTGGGTTTATCAGGGTCCATTCTCTGGTTTATCAGGGTCCATTCTCTGGTTTATCAGGGTCCATTCTCTGGGTTTATCAGGGTCCATTCTCTGGGTTTATAAGGGTCCATTCTCTGGGTTTATCAGGGTCCATTCTCTGGGTTTATCAGGGTCCATTCTCTGGTTTATCAGGGTCCATTCTCTGGGTTTATCAGGGTCCATTCTCTGGGTTTATCAGGGTCCATTCTCTGGGTTTATCAGGGTCCATTCTCTGGGTTTATCAGGGTCCATTCTCTGGTTTATCAGGGTCCATTCTCTGGGTTTATCAGGGTCCATTCTCTGGGTTTATCAGGGTCCATTCTCTGGTTTATCAGGGTCCATTCTCTGGGTTTATCAGGGTCCATTCTCTGGGTTTATCAGGGTCCATTCTCTGGGTTTATCAGGGTCCATTCTCTGGTTTATCAGGGTCCATTCTCTGGGTTTATCAGGGTCCATTCTCCGGGTTTATCAGGGTCCATTCTCTGGGTTTATCAGGGTCCATTCTCTGGGTTTATCAGGGTCCATTCTCTGGTTTATCAGGGTCCATTCTCTGGGTTTATCAGGGTCCATTCTCTGGGTTTATCAGGGTCCATTCTCTGGGTTTATCAGGGTCCATTCTCTGGGTTTATCAGGGTCCATTCTCTGGGTTTATCAGGGTCCATTCTCTGGGTTTATCAGGGTCCATTCTCTGGTTTATCAGGGTCCATTCTCTGGGTTTATCAGGGTCCATTCTCTGGTTTATCAGGGTCCATTCTCTGGGTTTATCAGGGTCCATTCTCTGGGTTTATCAGGGTCCATTCTCTGGGTTTATCAGGGTCCATTCTCTGGGTTTATCAGGGTCCATTCTCTGGTTTATCAGGGTCCATTCTCTGGGTTTATCAGGGTCCATTCTCTGGGTTTATCAGGGTCCATTCTCTGGGTTTATCAGGGTCCATTCTCTGGGTTTATCAGGGTCCATTCTCTGGGTTTATCAGGGTCCATTCTCTGGGTTTATCAGGGTCCATTCTCTGGGTTTATCAGGGTCCATTCTCTGGTTTATCAGGGTCCATTCTCTGGGTTTATCAGGGTCCTTTCTCTGGGTTTATCAGGGTCCATTCAGTTTTCATGGACCCGGTGTCCCAGGTCCCTCCTGAGGTCTTTGGTGGAGGTGTGAGCAGCTGTTTGGTGTGAGCAGTGTTCTGCGTGTTGCTTTACATCCCTCAGAAGGTTCCAGCTTTGCTCTAACTCCTGCGTTAGCTTTCAGTGAGTAGTGAGGAGTAAATCTGCTCCATAGGCCTTTTTATTGGGCCCTATTTTTCCATGTCTTGAAATAAAACACCTTTTTGGAATTGGTGTTGAGTTTGACCCAGAATCAGAGTAATGGGACGTGATTTACTTGCAGACAGAGACACTTGGTTAGAAGGTTTTGCAGTGAACCTCAGCAGTAGAAGTGCTGTTGGTGATTATCTGAGCACAGAGAGACTCCCCGGTGTTAAACTGAAATGCTAATAAGCATCCCTCCTGCTGCTTCATTGGTTGGATGTTTCTTGAGCACATTGAAAAGGAGAGAGAGAGACAACAGTGAGTGCAGTCCTAAACCTGTGAACTGAAGAAACAAAATTCTCTGTTGGAAGTTTGGTCCATTTCCTGTTTGCATTCCTACTGGTCCTCAGGGAGTGTTGTCCTGATCATTCAAACTGCTAACAGAAGGTGACTGCCGCTGCTTTAACGCGACGGGTAAGAGTCTCAAGGGTTCTCCCTGCTAAACATGAGGGAGAATTTTTTTTTTTTTTTTTTTTTTTTTTTTAGCATGGTCAGGGTTAGGGTTAGATCAAAGTGATGTCAGATGAAGCAGTTCAGACCAGTAAATTTGGAAGAGTTGGATTCATCATTAATGCCAGCTGAGGGCCAAAATAATGGCTGACCAAAATCCCTGAACTCCACTTTTCTTTTCTCACACATGGAAATGAGGGAGTAGGGGGAGGTAGAGCTTCAGCCCAGTCAGTCATGGTTGAGGACTTCACCACCCTCTCTCTCTGCTGTTCTGTTTACATGTCTCTGCTAGGAGTACTTGTAGCATCAGCATACGTAGAATCAGCATAGGTAGCATCAGCATACGTAGCATCAGCATAGGTAGCATCAGCATATGTAGAATCAGCATAGGTAGCATCAGCATAGAAGCATCAGCATACTTAGCATCAGCATAGGTAGCATCAGCATATGTAGAATCAGCATAGGAGCATCAGCATAGGTAGCATCAGCATTTGTAGAATCAGCATAGGTAGCATCAGCATATGTAGAATCAGCATAGGAGCATCAGCATAGGTAGCATCAGCATATGTAGAATCAGCATAGGTAGCATCAGCATAGGTAGCATCAGCATATGTAGAATCAGCATAGGTAGCATCAGCATAGAAGCATCAGCATACTTAGCATCAGCATAGGTAGCATCAGCATATGTAGAATCAGCATAGGAGCATCAGCATAGGTAGCATCAGCATTTGTAGAATCAGCATAGGTAGCATCAGCATATGTAGAATCAGCATAGGAGCATCAGCATAGGTAGCATCAGCATATGTAGAATCAGCATAGGTAGCATCAGCATAGAAGCATCAGCATACTTAGCATCAGCATAGGTAGCATCAGCATAGAAGCATCAGCATACTTAGCATCAGCATACTTAGCATCAGCATATGTAGAATCAGCATATGTAGAATCAGCATATGTAGCATCAGCATATGTAGCATCAGCATAGGTAGCATCAGCATATGTAGAATCAGCATATGTAGAATCAGCATAGGAGCATCAGCATAGGTAGCATCAGCATAGGTAGCATCAGCATATGTAGAATCAGCATATGTAGAATCAGCATAGGTAGCATCAGCATAGGTAGCATCAGCGGTAGAATCGGCATATGTAGCATCAGCATGGGTAGCAATCAGCATAGGTAACATCAGCATAGGTAGCATCAGCATAGGTAGCATCAGCATATGTAGAATCAGCATATGTAGCATCAGCATAGGAGCATCAGCATATGTAGAATCAGCATAGGTAGCATCAGCATACGTAGAATCAGCATAGGTAGCATCAGCATACGTAGCATCAGCATAGGTAGCATCAGCATACGTAGAATCAGCATACGTAGAATCAGCATAGGTAACATCAGCATACGTAGCATCAGCATAGGTAGCATCAGCATAGGTAGAATCAGCATAGGTAGCATCAGCATAGGTAGCATCAGCATACGTAGCGTCAGTATATGTAGAATCAGCATAGGTAGCATCAGAAGTCGTCAGATTTTACTGATGTCCAAATTAAAATAACCTATAGAAACAATCATACTGTAATTTGGAAATCCTTCGTTGGCTCTAAAGACGAGGCAGTGCTGCTCCACAGGACACCAGGAGGAAGAGTATTTCTATTTTTAGCACTGGTAGAGGGTATAACATACATGCCACAAACACATTCATTCTGTCCTTTAATCAGAAATCAGAAATGACTTGCATCAGGATGTAATGAGGAAAGGATGAATTCAACAAAGTTAAATCTCTTTTCCACAGTATATATTTATTCTAATCCCTTTAAAAATGATGGAACATTTAAATGCCTTTTAATGTTGATTTCAATGAGTGTCTAATTATAAAAGTCATCCACCTGTGTACAGTCTACATTAAAAATGTTGGAGTATGCAGCCCATACCAGACACTGCATGTTAAAATTAACACTTGACCATATCTGTCAGGTACTATTGCATACTGTTTGAAAACAAAAAGTGTTTGATTTGGACAAAAAAATCAGCATTAAAATTCAACTGTATCATGTCATTCTTAACCTAGCACACTGAAGTGCTAATAAAGATAAATCTAACATTTGATGCTGCCTTACCAGCATTCAGATGGTGGTCAAAGTGCTCTGGGATTTCTGCTCTTAGCTAAAAAGTCACAGAGAAGAAAACTTTTGATGAATGTCAGAATCGTCTTAAAACTGTGAGAGAGTTGAAGAACAGATCAGCAGTCAGTGAATGAGGCCTGATGACTGAAATCTAACACGTGTTTAACTCTGAGTAGATCCAGCATAGCCGAGCTTTAGCATGGTCTTAAATTTAGGATGATAGGTTTTTAATTTAAGCTTACCTTGCTCACCTGTTGAACCCTGCACTTCCTCCTTGGTATTTTCATTCCTCCAGCCGAAAAAAGGCAAAAAAAGGGAAAATCGGCACAAGTCAGCTAAAAGCAGCAAAAACGACTAAGAAGAAGTAACAGCATGGGTTTATCAGGGTCCATTCTCTGGTTTATCAAGGTCCTTTCTCTGGGTTTATCAGGGTCCATTCTCTGGGTTTATCAGGGTCCATTCTCTGGGTTTATCAGGGTCCATTCTCTGGTTTATCAGGGTCCATTCTCTGGGTTTATCAGGGTCCTTTCTCTGGGTTTATCAGGGTCCATTCTCTGGTTTATCAGGGTCCATTCTCTGGTTTATCAGGGTCCATTCTCTGGGTTTATCAGGGTCCATTCTCTGGGTTTATCAGGGTCCATTCTCTGGGTTTATCAGGGTCCATTCTCTGGGTTTATCAGGGTCCATTCTCTGGGTTTATCAGGGTCCATTCTCTGGTTTATCAGGGTCCATTCTCTGGGTTTATCAGGGTCCTTTCTCTGGGTTTATCAGGGTCCATTCAGTTTTCATGGACCCGGTGTCCCAGGTCCCTCCTGAGGTCTTTGGTGGAGGTGTGAGCAGCTGTTTGGTGTGAGCAGTGTTCTGCGTGTTGCTTTACATCCCTCAGAAGGTTCCAGCTTTGCTCTAACTCCTGCGTTAGCTTTCAGTGAGTAGTGAGGAGTAAATCTGCTCCATAGGCCTTTTTATTGGGCCCTATTTTTCCATGTCTTGAAATAAAACACCTTTTTGGAATTGGTGTTGAGTTTGACCCAGAATCAGAGTAATGGGACGTGATTTACTTGAAAACAGACAGAGACACTTGGTTAGAACGAAGGTTTTGCAGTGAACCTCAGCAGTAGAAGTGCTGTTGGTGATTATCTGAGCACAGAGAGACTCCCCGGTGTTAAACTGAAATGCTAATAAGCATCCCTCCTGCTGCTTCATTGGTTGGATGTTTCTTGAGCACATTGAAAAGGAGAGAGAGAGACAACAGTGAGTGCAGTCCTAAACCTGTGAACTGAAGAACAGATCAGCAGTCAGTGAATGAGGCCTGATGACTGAAATCTAACACGTGTTTAACTCTGAGTAGATCCAGCATAGCCGAGCTTTAGCATGGTCTTAAATTTAGGATGATAGGTTTTTAATTTAAGCTTACCTTGCTCACCTGTTGAACCCTGCACTTCCTCCTTGGTATTTTCATTCCTCCAGCCGAAAATAGGCAAAAAAAGGGAAAATCGGCACAAGTCAGCTAAAAGCAGCAAAAACGACTAAGAAGAAGTAACAGCATGGGTTTATCAGGGTCCATTCTCTGGTTTATCAAGGTCCTTTCTCTGGGTTTATCAGGGTCCATTCTCTGGGTTTATCAGGGTCCATTCTCTGGGTTTATCAGGGTCCATTCTCTGGTTTATCAGGGTCCATTCTCTGGGTTTATCAGGGTCCTTTCTCTGGGTTTATCAGGGTCCATTCTCTGGTTTATCAGGGTCCATTCTCTGGTTTATCAGGGTCCATTCTCTGGGTTTATCAGGGTCCATTCTCTGGGTTTATCAGGGTCCATTCTCTGGGTTTATCAGGGTCCATTCTCTGGGTTTATCAGGGTCCATTCTCTGGGTTTATCAGGGTCCATTCTCTGGTTTATCAGGGTCCATTCTCTGGGTTTATCAGGGTCCTTTCTCTGGGTTTATCAGGGTCCATTCAGTTTTCATGGACCCGGTGTCCCAGGTCCCTCCTGAGGTCTTTGGTGGAGGTGTGAGCAGCTGTTTGGTGTGAGCAGTGTTCTGCGTGTTGCTTTACATCCCTCAGAAGGTTCCAGCTTTGCTCTAACTCCTGCGTTAGCTTTCAGTGAGTAGTGAGGAGTAAATCTGCTCCATAGGCCTTTTTATTGGGCCCTATTTTTCCATGTCTTGAAATAAAACACCTTTTTGGAATTGGTGTTGAGTTTGACCCAGAATCAGAGTAATGGGACGTGATTTACTTGAAAACAGACAGAGACACTTGGTTAGAACGAAGGTTTTGCAGTGAACCTCAGCAGTAGAAGTGCTGTTGGTGATTATCTGAGCACAGAGAGACTCCCCGGTGTTAAACTGAAATGCTAATAAGCATCCCTCCTGCTGCTTCATTGGTTGGATGTTTCTTGAGCACATTGAAAAGGAGAGAGAGAGACAACAGTGAGTGCAGTCCTAAACCTGTGAACTGAAGAAACAAAATTCTCTGTTGGAAGTTTGGTCCATTTCCTGTTTGCATTCCTACTGGTCCTCAGGGAGTGTTGTCCTGATCATTCAAACTGCTAACAGAAGGTGACTGCCGCTGCTTTAACGCGACGGGTAAGAGTCTCAAGGGTTCTCCCTGCTAAACATGAGGGAGAATTTTTTTTTTTTTTTTTTTTTTTTTTTTAGCATGGTCAGGGTTAGGGTTAGATCAAAGTGATGTCAGATGAAGCAGTTCAGACCAGTAAATTTGGAAGAGTTGGATTCATCATTAATGCCAGCTGAGGGCCAAAATAATGGCTGACCAAAATCCCTGAACTCCACTTTTCTTTTCTCACACATGGAAATGAGGGAGTAGGGGGAGGTAGAGCTTCAGCCCAGTCAGTCATGGTTGAGGACTTCACCACCCTCTCTCTCTGCTGTTCTGTTTACATGTCTCTGCTAGGAGTACTTGTAGCATCAGCATACGTAGAATCAGCATAGGTAGCATCAGCATACGTAGCATCAGCATAGGTAGCATCAGCATATGTAGAATCAGCATAGGTAGCATCAGCATAGAAGCATCAGCATACTTAGCATCAGCATAGGTAGCATCAGCATATGTAGAATCAGCATAGGAGCATCAGCATAGGTAGCATCAGCATTTGTAGAATCAGCATAGGTAGCATCAGCATATGTAGAATCAGCATAGGAGCATCAGCATAGGTAGCATCAGCATATGTAGAATCAGCATAGGTAGCATCAGCATAGAAGCATCAGCATACTTAGCATCAGCATAGGTAGCATCAGCATAGAAGCATCAGCATACTTAGCATCAGCATAGGTAGCATCAGCATATGTAGAATCAGCATATGTAGAATCAGCATAGGTAGCATCAGCATAGGTAGAATCAGCATATGTAGCATCAGCATAGGTAGCATCAGCATATGTAGAATCAGCATATGTAGAATCAGCATATGTAGCATCAGCATATGTAGCATCAGCATAGGTAGCATCAGCATATGTAGAATCAGCATATGTAGAATCAGCATAGGTAGCATCAGCATAGGTAGCATCAGCATTTGTAGAATCAGCATAGGTAGCATCAGCATATGTAGAATCAGCATAGGAGCATCAGCATAGGTAGCATCAGCATATGTAGAATCAGCATAGGTAGCATCAGCATAGAAGCATCAGCATACTTAGCATCAGCATAGGTAGCATCAGCATAGAAGCATCAGCATACTTAGCATCAGCATAGGTAGCATCAGCATATGTAGAATCAGCATATGTAGAATCAGCATAGGTAGCATCAGCATAGGTAGAATCAGCATATGTAGCATCAGCATAGGTAGCATCAGCATATGTAGAATCAGCATATGTAGAATCAGCATATGTAGCATCAGCATATGTAGCATCAGCATAGGTAGCATCAGCATATGTAGAATCAGCATATGTAGAATCAGCATAGGTAGCATCAGCATAGGTAGCATCAGCATATGTAGAATCAGCATATGTAGAATCAGCATATGTAGCATCAGCATATGTAGCATCAGCATAGGTAGCATCAGCATATGTAGAATCAGCATATGTAGAATCAGCATAGGTAGCATCAGCATAGGTAGCATCAGCATATGTAGAATCAGCATATGTAGAATCAGCATATGTAGCATCAGCATAGGTAGCATGAGCATAGGTAGAATCAGCATAGGTAGCATCAGCATAGGTAGCATCAGCATATGTAGAATCAGCATATGTAGCATCAGCATAGGAGCATCAGCATATGTAGAATCAGCATAGGTAACATCAGCATACGTAGCATCAGCATAGGTAGCATCAGCATACGTAGAATCAGCATACGTAGAATCAGCATAGGTAACATCAGCATACGTAGCATCAGCATAGGTAGCATCAGCATAGGTAGAATCAGCATAGGTAGCATCAGCATAGGTAGCATCAGCATACGTAGCGTCAGTATATGTAGAATCAGCATAGGTAGCATCAGAAGTCGTCAGATTTTACTGATGTCCAAATTAAAATAACCTATAGAAACAATCATACTGTAATTTGGAAATCCTTCGTTGGCTCTAAAGACGAGGCAGTGCTGCTCCACAGGACACCAGGAGGAAGAGTATTTCTATTTTTAGCACTGGTAGAGGGTATAACATACATGCCACAAACACATTCATTCTGTCCTTTAATCAGAAATCAGAAATGACTTGCATCAGGATGTAATGAGGAAAGGATGAATTCAACAAAGTTAAATCTCTTTTCCACAGTATATATTTATTCTAATCCCTTTAAAAATGATGGAACATTTAAATGCCTTTTAATGTTGATTTCAATGAGTGTCTAATTATAAAAGTCATCCACCTGTGTACAGTCTACATTAAAAATGTTGGAGTATGCAGCCCATACCAGACACTGCATGTTAAAATTAACACTTGACCATATCTGTCAGGTACTATTGCATACTGTTTGAAAACAAAAAGTGTTTGATTTGGACAAAAAAATCAGCATTAAAATTCAACTGTATCATGTCATTCTTAACCTAGCACACTGAAGTGCTAATAAAAGATAAATCTAACATTTGATGCTGCCTTACCAGCATTCAGATGGTGGTCAAAGTGCTCTGGGATTTCTGCTCTTAGCTAAAAAAGTCACAGAGAAGAAAACTTTGATGAATGTCAGAATCGTCTTAAAACTGTGAGAGAGTTGAAGAACAGATCAGCAGTCAGTGAATGAGGCCTGATGACTGAAATCTAACACGTGTTTAACTCTGAGTAGATCCAGCATAGCCGAGCTTTAGCATGGTCTTAAATTTAGGATGATAGGTTTTTAATTTAAGCTTACCTTGCTCACCTGTTGAACCCTGCACTTCCTCCTTGGTATTTTCATTCCTCCAGCCGAAAAAAGGCAAAAAAAGGGAAAATCGGCACAAGTCAGCTAAAAGCAGCAAAAACGACTAAGAAGAAGTAACAGCATGGGTTTATCAGGGTCCATTCTCTGGTTTATCAAGGTCCTTTCTCTGGGTTTATCAGGGTCCATTCTCTGGGTTTATCAGGGTCCATTCTCTGGGTTTATCAGGGTCCATTCTCTGGTTTATCAGGGTCCATTCTCTGGGTTTATCAGGGTCCTTTCTCTGGGTTTATCAGGGTCCATTCTCTGGTTTATCAGGGTCCATTCTCTGGTTTATCAGGGTCCATTCTCTGGGTTTATCAGGGTCCATTCTCTGGGTTTATCAGGGTCCATTCTCTGGGTTTATCAGGGTCCATTCTCTGGGTTTATCAGGGTCCATTCTCTGGGTTTATCAGGGTCCATTCTCTGGTTTATCAGGGTCCATTCTCATGGTTGAGGACTTCACCACCCTCTCTCTCTGCTGTTCTGTTTACATGTCTCTGCTAGGAGTACTTGTAGCATCAGCATACGTAGAATCAGCATAGGTAGCATCAGCATACGTAGCATCAGCATAGGTAGCATCAGCATATGTAGAATCAGCATAGGTAGAATCAGCAAAGAAGCAGCAGCATAGTTAGAATCAGCAGAGGTAGCATCAGCATATGTAGAATAAGCAAAGCATAGGAGCATCAGCATAGGTAGCATCAGCATTTGTAGAATCAGCATAGGTAGCATCAGCATATGTAGAATCAGCATAGGAGCATCAGCATAGGTAGCATCAGCATATGTAGAATCAGCATAGGTAGCATCAGCATAGAAGCATCAGCATACTTAGCATCAGCATAGGTAGCATCAGCATAGAAGCATCAGCATACTTAGCATCAGCATACTTAGCATCAGCATATGTAGAATCAGCATATGTAGAATCAGCATAGGTAGCATCAGCATAGGTAGAATCAGCATATGTAGCATCAGCATAGGTAGCATCAGCATATGTAGAATCAGCATATGTAGAATCAGCATATGTAGCATCAGCATATGTAGCATCAGCATAGGTAGCATCAGCATATGTAGAATCAGCATATGTAGAATCAGCATAGGTAGCATCAGCATAGGTAGCATCAGCATATGTAGAATCAGCATATGTAGAATCAGCATATGTAGCATCAGCATATGTAGCATCAGCATAGGTAGCATCAGCATATGTAGAATCAGCATATGTAGAATCAGCATAGGTAGCATCAGCATAGGTAGCATCAGCATATGTAGAATCAGCATATGTAGAATCAGCATATGTAGCATCAGCATAGTGGCATGAGCATATGTAGCATCAGCATATGTAGCATCAGCATAGGTAGCATCAGCATATGTAGAATCAGCATATGTAGCATCAGCATAGGAGCATCAGCATATGTAGAATCAGCATAGGTAACATCAGCATACGTAGCATCAGCATAGGTAGCATCAGCATACGTAGAATCAGCATACGTAGAATCAGCATAGGTAACATCAGCATACGTAGCATCAGCATAGGTAGCATCAGCATAGGTAGAATCAGCATAGGTAGCATCAGCATAGGTAGCATCAGCATACGTAGCGTCAGTATATGTAGAATCAGCATAGGTAGCATCAGAAGTCGTCAGATTTTACTGATGTCCAAATTAAAATAACCTATAGAAACAATCATACTGTAATTTGGAAATCCTTCGTTGGCTCTAAAGACGAGGCAGTGCTGCTCCACAGGACACCAGAGGAAGAGTATTTCTATTTTTAGCACTGGTAGAGGGTATAACATACATGCCACAAACACATTCATTCTGTCCTTTAATCAGAAATCAGAAATGACTTGCATCAGGATGTAATGAGGAAAGGATGAATTCAACAAAGCAAATCTCTTTTCCACAGTATATATTTATTCTAATCCCTTTAAAAATGATGGAACATTTAAATGCCTTTTAATGTTGATTTCAATGAGTGTCTAATTATAAAAGTCATCCACCTGTGTACAGTCTACATTAAATGTTGAGTATGCAGCCCATACCAGACACTGCATGTTAAAAATTAACACTTGACCATATCTGTCAGGTACTATTGCATACTGTTTGAAAACAAAAAGTGTTTGATTTGGACAAAAATCAGCATTAAAATTCAACTGTATCATGTCATTCTTAACCTAGCACACTGAAGTGCTAATAAAGATAAATCTAACATTTGATGCTGCCTTACCAGCATTCAGATGGTGGTCAAAGTGCTCCTGGGGATTTCTGCTCTTAGCTAAAAGTCACAGAGAAGAAAACTTTGATGAATGTCAGAATCGCCTTAAAACTGTGAGAGAGTTGAAGAACAGATCAGCAGTCAGTGAATGAGGCCTGATGACTGGAAATCTAACACGTGTTTAACTCTGAGTAGATCCAGCATAGCCGAGCTTTAGCATGGTCTTAAATTTAGGATGATAGGTTTTTAATTTAAGCTTAGGGTCCTTGCTCACCTGTTGAACCCTGCACTTCCTCCTTGGTATTTTCATTCCTCCAGCCAAAAAGGCAAAAAGGGAAAATCGGCACAAGTCAGCTAAAAGCAGCAAAAGACTCAAGAAGTAACAGCATGGGTTTATCAGGGTCCATTCTCTGGTTTATCAGGGTCCATTCTCTGGGTTTATCAGGGTCCATTCTCTGGGTTTATCAGGGTCCATTCTCTGGTTTATCAGGGTCCATTCTCTGGGTTTATCAGGTCCATTCTCTGGTTTATCAGGGTCCATTCTCTGGTTTATCAGGGTCCATTCTCTGGGTTTATCAGGTCCATTCTCTGGGTTCCTCAGGGTCCATTCTCTGGTTTATCAGGGTCCATTCTCTGGGTTTATCAGGGTCCATTCTCTGGGTTTATCAGGGTCCATTCTCTGGTTTATCAGGGTCCATTCTCTGGTTTATCAGGGTCCATTCTCTGGGTTTATCAGGGTCCATTCTCTGGGTTTATCAGGGTCCATTCTCTGGGTTTATCAGGGTCCATTCTCTGGGTTTATCAGGGTCCATTCTCTGGTTTATCAGGGTCCATTCTCTGGTTCATCAGGGTCCATTCTCTGGGTTTATCAGGGTCCATTCTCTGGTTTATCAGGGTCCATTCAGTTTTCATGGACCCGGTGTCCCAGGTCCCTCCTGAGGTCTTTGGTGGAGGTGTGAGCAGCTGTTTGGTGTGAGCAGTGTTCTGCGTGTTGCTTTACATCCCTCAGAAGGTTCCAGCTTTGCTCTAACTCTGCGTTAGCTTTCAGTGAGTAGTGAGGAGTAAATCTGCTCCATAGGCCTTTTTATTGGGCCCTATTTTTCCATGTCTTGAAATAAAACACCTTTTTGGAATTGGTGTTGAGTTTGACCCACCTAGAATCAGAGTAATGGGACGTGATTTACTTGAAAACAGACAGAGACACTTGGTTATCAGAAGGTTTTGCAGTGAACCTCAGCAGTAGAAGTGCTGTTGGTGATTATCTGAGCACAGAGAGACTTCTGGGTGTTAAACTGAAATGCTAATAAGCATCCCTCCTGCTGCTTCATTGGTTGGATGTTTCTGAGCACATTGAAAAGGAGAGAGAGAGACAACAGTGAGTGCAGTCCTAAACCTGTGAACTGAAGAAACAAAATTCTCTGTTGGAAGTTTGGTCCATTTTATCAGGGTCCATTCTCTGGTTTATCAGGGTCCTTTCTCTGGGTTTATCAGGGTCCATTCTCTGGGTTTATCAGGGTCCATTCTCTGGGTTTATCAGGGTCCATTCTCTGGTTTATCAGGGTCCATTCTCTGGGTTTATCAGGGTCCATTCTCTGGGTTTATCAGGGTCCATTCTCTGGTTTATCAGGGTCCATTCTCTGGTTTATCAGGGTCCATTCTCTGGGTTTATCAGGGTCCATTCTCTGGGTTTATCAGGGTCCATTCTCTGGTTTATCAGGGTCCTTTCTCTGGGTTTATCAGGGTCCATTCTCTGGGTTTATCAGGGTCCATTCTCTGGGTTTATCAGGGTCCATTCTCTGGGTTTATCAGGGTCCATTCTCTGGGTTTATCAGGGTCCATTCTCTGGGTTTATCAGGGTCCATTCTCTGGTTTATCAGGGTCCATTCTCTGGGTTTATCAGGGTCCATTCTCTGGGTTTATCAGGGTCCATTCTCTGGGTTTATCAGGGTCCATTCTCTGGTTTATCAGGGTCCATTCTCTGGGTTTATCAGGGTCCATTCTCTGGTTTATCAGGGTCCATTCTCTGGGTTTATCAGGGTCCATTCTCTGGGTTTATCAGGGTCCAGTCTCTGGGTTTATCAGGGTCCATTCTCTGGGTTTATCAGGGTCCATTCTCTGGGTTTATCAGGGTCCATTCTCTGGGTTTATCAGGGTCCATTCTCTGGGTTTATCAGGGTCAATTCTCTGGTTTATCAGGGTCCATTCTCTGGGTTTATCAGGGTCCATTCTCTGGGTTTAACAGGGTCCATTCTCTGGGTTTATCAGGGTCCATTCTCTGGGTTTATCAGGGTCCATTCTCTGGGTTTATCAGGGTCCATTCTCTGGTTTATCAGGGTCCATTCTCTGGGTTTATCAGGTCCATTCTCTGGTTTATCAGGGTCCATTCTCTGGGTTTATCAGGTCCATTCTCTGGTTTATCAGGGTCCATTCTCTGGTTTATCAGGGTCCATTCTCTGGGTTTATCAGGTCCATTCTCTGGGTTCCTCAGGGTCCATTCTCTGGGTTTATCAGGGTCCATTCTCTGGTTTATCAGGGTCCATTCTCTGGGTTTATCAGGGTCCATTCTCTGGGTTTATCAGGGTCCATTCTCTGGTTTATCAGGGTCCATTCTCTGGGTTTATCAGGGTCCATTCTCGGGGTTTATCAGGGTCCATTCTCTGGTTTATCAGGGTCCATTCTCTGGGTTTATCAGGGTCCATTCTCTGGTTTATCAGGGTCCATTCTCTGGGTTTATCAGGGTCCATTCTCTGGGTTTATCAGGGTTCATTCTCTGGGTTTAGCATCAGGGCATCCATTCTCTGGGTTTATCAGGTAGCATCAGCATATGTATCAGGGTCCATTCTCTGGTAGCATCAGGGCATCCATTCTCTGCATAGGTTTATCAGCATAGGTCCATTCTCTGGGTTTATCAGGGTCCATTTTCTGGTTTATCAGGGTCCATCTCTGGGTAGCATCAGTCCATTCTGTAGAATCAGCATAGGTAGCATCAGCATATGTAGAATCAGCATGGGTCCATTCTCTGGTTTATCAGGGGTCTATTTTCAGGGTTTATCAGCATAGGTCCATCAGCATAGGTTTATCAGTCCATTCTCTGGTTTATCAGGGTCCATCAGCATGGGTTTATCAGCATTCTCTGGGTTTATCAGTCCATTCTCTGGGTTTATCAGGGTCCATTCTCTGGGTTTATCAGCAGGGTCCATTCAGCATGGGTAGCATCAGTCCATTCTCTGGTTTATCAGCATAGGTCCATCAGCATAGGTTTAGCATCAGCCTTTCTCTGGGTTTATCAGGGTCCATTCAGTTTTCATGGACCCGGTGTCCCAGGTCCCTCCTGAGGTAGCATCAGGTGGAGGTGTGAGCAGCTGTTTGGTGTGAGCATCAGCATGTGTAGCATCAGCATAGGTACATCCCTCAGAAGGTTCCAGCATCAGCTCATACTAGCATCAGCATTTCAGTGAGTAGTGAGGAGTAAATCTGCATCAGCATAGGGCATCTTTTATGTAGGGCCCATATTTTTCCATGTCTTGAAATAAAACACCTTTTGGAATTGGTGTTGAGTTTGACCCAGAATCAGAGTAATGGGACGTGATTTATGAAAACAGACAGAGACACTTCAGTTAGAATCAGCAGTGAACCTCAGCATAGAAGTGCTGTTGGTGATTATCTGAGCACAGAGAGCATCGGTGTTAAACTGAAATGCTAATAAGCATCCTCCTGCTGCTTCATTGGTTGGATTGAGTGCAGTCCTAAACCTGTGAACTGAAGAAACAGGTAGCATCAGCATGCGTAGCATCAGCATAGGTAGCATCAGCATATGTAGAATCAGCATAGGTAGCATCAGCATAAGCATCAGCATACTTAGCATCAGCATAGGTAGCATCAGCATATGTAGAATCAGCATAGGAGCATCAGCATAGGTAGCATCAGCATTTGTAGAATCAGCATAGGTAGCATCAGCATATGTAGAATCAGCATAGGAGCATCAGCATAGGTAGCATCAGCATATGTAGAATCAGCATAGGTAGCATCAGCATAGTAGCATCAGCATAGGTAGCATCAGCATAGAAGCATCAGCATACTTAGCATCAGCATAGGTAGCATCAGCATATGTAGAATCAGCATATGTAGAATCAGCATAGGTAGCATCAGCATAGGTAGAATCAGCATAGGTAGCATCAGCATAGGTAGCATCAGCATATGTAGAATCAGCATATGTAGAATCAGCATATGTAGCATCAGCATAGGTAGCATCAGCATATGTAGAATCAGCATATGTAGAATCAGCATAGGAGCATCAGCATAGGTAGCATCAGCATAGGTAGCATCAGCATATGTAGAATCAGCATATGTAGAATCAGCATAGGTAGCATCAGCATAGGTAGCATCAGCATATGTAGAATCAGCATATGT
Organism: Cheilinus undulatus; assembly: GCF_018320785.1. Classification (NCBI taxonomy): domain Eukaryota; kingdom Metazoa; phylum Chordata; class Actinopteri; order Labriformes; family Labridae; genus Cheilinus; species Cheilinus undulatus. The sequence goes on along the minus strand of NC_054882.1, from coordinate 43,768,688 downwards.
AGAATCAGCATATGTAGCATCAGCATAGGTAGCATGAGCATAGGTAGAATCAGCATAGGTAGCATCAGCATAGGTAGCATCAGCATATGTAGAATCAGCATATGTAGCATCAGCATAGGAGCATCAGCATATGTAGAATCAGCATAGGTAACATCAGCATACGTAGCATCAGCATAGGTAGCATCAGCATACGTAGAATCAGCATACGTAGCATCAGCATAGGTAGCATCAGCATACGTAGCATCAGTATATGTAGAATCAGCATAGGTAGCATCAGCATATGTAGAATCAGCATAGGTAGCATCAGCATATGTAGAATCAGCAAAGAAGCATCAGCATAGGTAGCATCAGCATATGTAGAATCAGCATAGGTAGCATCAGCATAGAAGCATCAGCATACGTAGCATCAGCATAGGTAGCATCAGCATAGGTAGCATCAGCATATGTAGAATCAGCATAGGTAGCATTAGCATAGGTAGCATCAGCATAGGTAGCATCAGTATATGTAGAATCAGCATAGGAGCATCAGCATAGGTAGCATCAGCATAGGTAGCATCAGTATATGTAGAATCAGCATAGGTAGCATCAGTATATGTAGCATCAGCATAGGTAGAATCAGCATAGGTAGCATCAGCATAGGTAGCATCAGCATAGGTAGCATCAGTATATGTAGAATCAGCATAGGTAGCATCAGTATATGTAGAATCAGCATAGGTAGCATCAGTATATGTAGAATCAGCATAGGTAGCATCAGTATATGTAGCATCAGCATAGGTAGCATCAGTATATGTAGCATCAGCATAGCTAGCATCAGTATATGTAGCATCAGCATAGGTAGCATCAGTATATGTAGAATCAGCATAGGTAGCATCAGTATATGTAGCATCAGCATAGGTAGCATCAGTATATGTAGCATCAGCATAGGTAGCATCAGTATATGTAGAATCAGCATAGGTAGCATCAGCATAGGTAGCATCAGCATAGGTAGCATCAGCATATGTAGAATCAGCATAGGTAGCATCAGCATATGTAGCATCAGCATAGGTAGAATCAGCATAGGTAGCATCAGCATAGGTAGCATCAGCATATGTAGAATCAGCATATGTAGCATCAGCATAGGAGCATCAGCATAGGTAGCATCAGCATATGTAGAATCAGCATAGGTAACATCAGCATACGTAGCATCAGCATAGGTAGCATCAGCATACGTAGAATCAGCATACGTAGCATCAGCATAGGTAGCATCAGCATACGTAGCATCAGTATATGTAGAATCAGCATAGGTAGCATCAGCATATGTAGAATCAGCATAGGTAGCATCAGCATAGAAGCATCAGCATACGTAGCATCAGCATAGGTAGCATCAGCATAGGTAGCATCAGCATATGTAGAATCAGCATAGGTAGCATCAGCATAGGTAGCATCAGCATAGGTAGCATCAGTATATGTAGAATCAGCATAGGAGCATCAGCATAGGTAGAATCAGCATAGGTAGCATCAGCATAGGTAGCATCAGCATAGGTAGCATCAGTATATGTAGAATCAGCATAGGTAGCATCAGTATATGTAGCATCAGCATAGGTAGCATCAGCATAGAAGCATCAGCATAGGTAGCATCAGCATAGGTAGCATCAGCATAGGTAGCATCAGCATATGTAGAATCAGCATAGGTAGCATCAGCATATGTAGAATCAGCATAGGTAGCATCAGCATAGGTAGCATCAGCATATGTAGAATCAGCATAGAAGCATCAGCATAGGTAGCATCAGCATATGTAGAATCAGCATAGGTAGCATCAGCATAGGTAGCATCAGCATATGTAGAATCAGCATAGAAGCATCAGCATATGTAGAATCAGCATAGAAGCATCAGCATAGGTAGCATCAGCATATGTAGCATCAGCATAGGTAGCATCAGCATATGTAGAATCAGCATAGGTAGCATCAGCATAGAAGCATCAGCATACTTAGCATCAGCATAGGTAGCATCAGCATAGGTAGCATCAGCATAGGTAGCATCAGTATATGTAGAATCAGCATAGGTAGCATCAGTATATGTAGCATCAGCATAGGTAGCATCAGTATATGTAGAATCAGCATAGGTAGCATCAGTATAGGTAGCATCAGCATAGGTAGAATCAGCATAGGTAGCATCAGCATAGGTAGCATCAGCATAGGTAGCATCAGCATAGGTAGCATCAGCATATGTAGAATCAGCATATGTAGAATCAGCATATGTAGAATCAGCATAGGTAGCATCAGCATAGGTAGAATCAGCATAGGTAGCATCAGCATAGGTAGCATCAGCATATGTAGAATCAGCATATGTAGCATCAGCATAGGAGCATCAGCATAGGTAGCATCAGCATATGTAGAATCAGCATAGGTAACATCAGCATACGTAGCATCAGCATAGGTAGCATCAGCATAGGTAGAATCAGCATAGGTAGCATCAGCATAGGTAGCATCAGCATACGTAGCATCAGTATATGTAGAATCAGCATAGGTAGCATCAGCATATGTAGAATCAGCATAGGTAGCATCAGCATAGGTAGCATCAGTATATGTAGAATCAGCATAGGAGCATCAGCATAGGTAGCATCAGCATAGGTAGCATCAGCATAGGTAGCATCAGTATAGGTAGCATCAGCATAGGTAGAATCAGCATAGGTAGAATCAGCATAGGTAGCATCAGCATAGGTAGCATCAGCATATGTAGCATCAGCATAGGTAGAATCAGCATAGGTAGCATCAGCATAGGTAGCATCAGCATATGTAGAATCAGCATATGTAGCATCAGCATAGGAGCATCAGCATAGGTAGCATCAGCATATGTAGAATCAGCATAGGTAACATCAGCATAGGTAGAATCAGCATAGGTAGCATCAGCATAGGTAGCATCAGCATATGTAGAATCAGCATACGTAGAATCAGCATACGTAGCATCAGCATAGGTAGCATCAGCATACGTAGCATCAGTATATGTAGAATCAGCATAGGTAGCATCAGCATATGTAGAATCAGCATAGGTAGAATCAGCATAGAAGCATCAGCATACGTAGCATCAGCATAGGTAGCATCAGCATAGGTAGCATCAGCATATGTAGAATCAGCATAGGTAGCATCAGCATAGGTAGCATCAGCATAGGTAGCATCAGTATATGTAGAATCAGCATAGGAGCATCAGCATAGGTAGAATCAGCATAGGTAGCATCAGCATAGGTAGCATCAGCATAGGTAGCATCAGTATATGTAGAATCAGCATAGGTAGCATCAGTATATGTAGCATCAGCATAGGTAGCATCAGCATAGAAGCATCAGCATAGGTAGCATCAGCATAGGTAGCATCAGCATAGGTAGCATCAGCATATGTAGAATCAGCATAGGTAGCATCAGCATATGTAGAATCAGCATAGGTAGCATCAGCATAGGTAGCATCAGCATATGTAGAATCAGCATAGAAGCATCAGCATAGGTAGCATCAGCATATGTAGAATCAGCATAGGTAGCATCAGCATAGGTAGCATCAGCATATGTAGAATCAGCATAGAAGCATCAGCATATGTAGAATCAGCATAGAAGCATCAGCATAGGTAGCATCAGCATATGTAGCATCAGCATAGGTAGCATCAGCATATGTAGAATCAGCATAGGTAGCATCAGCATAGAAGCATCAGCATACTTAGCATCAGCATAGGTAGCATCAGCATAGGTAGCATCAGCATAGGTAGCATCAGTATATGTAGAATCAGCATAGGTAGCATCAGTATATGTAGCATCAGCATAGGTAGCATCAGTATATGTAGAATCAGCATAGGTAGCATCAGTATAGGTAGCATCAGCATAGGTAGAATCAGCATAGGTAGCATCAGCATAGGTAGCATCAGCATAGGTAGCATCAGCATATGTAGAATCAGCATATGTAGAATCAGCATATGTAGAATCAGCATAGGTAGCATCAGCATAGGTAGAATCAGCATAGGTAGCATCAGCATAGGTAGCATCAGCATATGTAGAATCAGCATATGTAGCATCAGCATAGGTAACATCAGCATACGTAGCATCAGCATAGGTAGCATCAGCATAGGTAGAATCAGCATAGGTAGCATCAGCATAGGTAGCATCAGCATAGGTAGCATCAGCATATGTAGAATCAGCATATGTAGAATCAGCATATGTAGAATCAGCATAGGTAGCATCAGCATAGGTAGAATCAGCATAGGTAGCATCAGCATAGGTAGCATCAGCATATGTAGAATCAGCATATGTAGAATCAGCATAGGTAACATCAGCATACGTAGCATCAGCATAGGTAGCATCAGCATAGGTAGAATCAGCATAGGTAGCATCAGCATAGGTAGCATCAGCATACGTAGCATCAGTATATGTAGAATCAGCATAGGTAGCATCAGCATATGTAGAATCAGCATAGGTAGCATCAGCATAGGTAGCATCAGTATATGTAGAATCAGCATAGGAGCATCAGCATAGGTAGAATCAGCATAGGTAGCATCAGCATAGGTAGCATCAGCATAGGTAGCATCAGTATATGTAGAATCAGCATAGGTAGCATCAGTATATGTAGCATCAGCATAGGTAGCATCAGTATATGTAGAATCAGCATAGGTAGCATCAGTATAGGTAGCATCAGCATAGGTAGAATCAGCATAGGTAGCATCAGCATAGGTAGCATCAGCATAGGTAGCATCAGCATAGGTAGAATCAGCATAGGTAGCATCAGCATAGGTAGCATCAGCATATGTAGAATCAGCATATGTAGAATCAGCATAGGTAGCATCAGCATAGGTAACATCAGCATACGTAGCATCAGCATAGGTAGCATCAGCATACGTAGAATCAGCATACGTAGCATCAGCATAGGTAGCATCAGCATACGTAGCATCAGTATATGTAGAATCAGCATAGGTAGAATCAGCATAGGTAGCATCAGCATAGGTAGCATCAGCATAGGTAGCATCAGCATATGTAGAATCAGCATAGAAGCATCAGCATAGGTAGCATCAGCATATGTAGCAGCAGCATATGTAGCATCAGCATAGGTAGCATCAGCATAGGTAGCATCAGCATGGTCAGAGCCTGGGTCTGTTGAAGGTGGCGAGGTGGCAGTGATGGTCATGTGGTAGGGTAGGAGGGCATGCCTGGTGGGTGGTGGGGGTTAACGTGGGGGCTCTGGGCATCACTGTTCAGCCCTCTCAGAGTAACACAGGTGAATGGGGGTTTCCTCCTTGTCTTTACTTCTAATGCATTCTACTGGCACTGGCATGATAGAGCGCTGACTCAGATAATCAGCCAGGCTGATGACAGTCGACCCTGGGCAGGACCAAGACGGGGTTTTGGACAGTTGGTGACCCTTCCTCTGCAGGATGGTAGTCTGTGACCAACACCTCTGAGTTTCTGGCAGATCCTCTTTAGCTGGGAGTCTACTCACCTGAGGCAAACGCTTCAATCCAGATCTTTGTCATTGGCACCAGAATTCTGAGTTGAACTATGAAGCTATTTCCAAAAAAACTGGGACACTGTGTAAAATATGAATACAAACAGAATGCAATGATCTCAAAAAAGTATGGACAGGGTGGTGGTTACCATTGTGCACCATCTCCTCTTCTTTTAACAACATTCTGTTAACAGGTTCTGTACTGGTGAAAGGTCTGGACTGCAGGCAGACCAGTTCAAGACCTGGACTCTTGTCCTGTGAAGCCATGCTGTTGTGATGGATGTGGTCTGTGGTTTAGCATGGTCTTACTGACAGAGACGTTGTCTGGATGGGAGCATATGTGTCTCTAAAAGCTCTCTCTACTTTCCAGCATTGATAGTTCCTTTCCAGATGTTAGAGCTGCCCACGCCATAGGCACTAATGCAACCCCATACCATCAGAGATGCAGGCTTTAGACCTGAGCCAGGAGAACAAGCTGGATGCTCCAGATCCTCTTTAGTCCGCAGGACACGGCGGCCAAGGTTTCCTCTGACTACAGAACAGTGTTTCATCTTTCCTCAGTCCATGTTAAATGAGCTTTGGTCCAGAGAAGACAGTGGTGTTTCTGGATTCTGTAAACAGCTTTACGGCTTAACGTTGCATTTGTGGATGGCACAGAACTGTGCTGGCAGATGGTGATTTAAGGAAGAGTTCCTGAAATCATGCAGTGATTTCCAGTCCAGAATCAAGCCTGTTTTTGAAGCAGCACCCCTGAGGGCCTGAAGATCCTGATGCTCACCTTGGGCCTTGTCGCTTGCAAACAGAGATTTCTTCAGATTCTCTGATATTGTGTACTCTATATACAATACAATACAAGAGCTTTATTTATCCCTGAAGGGAAATTCAGTCGTCTGGGAGTCTCATCTGTTTACTGTAGAATTATACAGTCTAATAGCTGATGGTAGGAAAGATTTTCTAAATCTTCTGTCCTGCAGCGCAGGGATAGGAGCGTCCACCACCGTTGTTTCTTTGCTCACTGAGGGAGATATGAAGTGGATGATCCATGTTTCTCTGAATGGCCTCCACCTTGCTCAGTGCGCGTCTCTCCTCCTCATCCTCCAGTGAGTTCAGCTTGATTCCAACAACAGAGCCAGCTTTTTTCACCAGTTTGTTCAGACGCCTTGCATCCTTGTGTTTTCCACTGCCTCCCCAGCAGACTGATAAAACATCTGCAGCATCTTACTGCAGATGTCTATTGATCGGAGTCTTCTGAGACAAAAGAGGCGGCTCTGCCCCTTTTTGTGGATGAAGTCTACGGTTTTAGACCAGTCCAACTTATTATCCAGGCGTACACCTAAATATTTATATGATGTCACCACCTCCATGTCCACGCCACAAGTGTTCACTGGCTGAAGAGCGGGTTTGGATCTGCTGAAATCTATGATCATTTCCTTTGTCTTTGAGGTGTTGAGTAGGAGGCAGTTTTTGTGACTCCAGTCTGAAGGCACTTATCAGATCCCTGTATTCAGCTTCATGTCCATTTCTGATCCATGCCACCATAGCAGTGTCATCAGAGTATTTGTGGATGTGGCAGGACTCAGTGCTGTATTTGAAGTCTGATGTATACAGTGTGAACAGGAATGGAGCCAGGACTGTCCCTTGTGGAGCCCCTGTACTGCTGATTAATGTCCCAGAAACACAGTTCCCCAGCCTGACAAACTGTGGTCTTCCTGTCAGGGAATCTGTGATCCAAGAAACACAGGAAGGATCCACTCCCATCTCCGTGAGCTTGTCTTTGAGTATGGTGGGTTGGATGGAGCTGAATGTGTTTGAAAAATCAAAGAACATGATTCTCACATAAACTCCAGGTTCCTCCAGATGAGACAGGGCACGGTGAAGCATGAAGAGGACGGCATCATCCACTCCAATGTGTTCTTGTATGCAAACTGCAGGGAATCCAGTTTGTCTTTGACCTCAAGCCTCAGTAGGCGTAGAATCAGCCGCTCCAGAGTTTTCATGATGTGTGAGGTAAAGGTAATAGGTCTGTAGTCATTTAGTTCAGCCGGATATTTGATTTTTGGTACCGGTACAATACAGGATGTTTTCCATAGAGCAGGCACCCGCCCCAGCTGTAGACTCAGGTTGAAGATCCTGTGGAGAGGTTGACACAGTTGTGCAGCACAGTCTTTAAGCAGCCTTGGACACACACCATCTGGGCCAGCTGCCTTCCCAGAGCAAAGTCTCCCAAGCTCCAACCTCACCCCTGTCTCTGTGACAGAGAAGGGAACAGGTGCTAGAAGGGAAGAGGCTGCAGCTGTGGAGACATGTGTAGGAGACGGAGGAGGAGGAGGAGGAGCTATGGTGGAAGTAGGCGTGTCCACAGCGTCAAATCTGTTGAAGAACAGGTTGAGTTCATCAGCTCTTTCCACTATTGGCTCCCTTTTCTTTTTATTGTTGTGTCCAGAGATGGTACTGATTCCTCTCCACACATCACGGATGTTGCTGTGTTGAAAATTCCTCTCTATCTTCTTTTTGTGTTCCAGCTTTGCCGTCTTCATGGCGTCCATCTCATATGGCGGGATATTTGAAGTCTTCACAATTTTACACTGAGGAATGTTTTTCTGAAAAACTGTGGGGCGATGTCCTGAAATCGCCCCACAGTTTTTAAAAGCATTTTCTCACAGACTGGTGAACCTCTTTCTGTGTTAACTTGTGGGAGACTCTGCTTCTCTAAAATGTTCCTCTTGTACCCTGTAGTTGTTCTGTCCCTACTTTTGTGAGATGTGTTGCTCACATTAAGCTCAAAAAGAGCTAATGTTATTCATGAAACTGTAAAATGTCTCAGTTTCAAAACCTGCTATTATGAATAAAATAAAAATCATTGCATTCTGTTTTTATTCACATTTTACACAGCGTCCCAACTTTTCTGGAATTGGTGTTGTAGAGAAATACACAGTAAATACTGCAGTGAAATACCTGCAGAGCTGTGGTTCTGGCAGCATGGTTCGGGGTTTTCTGTTAAATATGGGCCTGGTTGGCTGCAGAAGTGTCAGACAGACATTAAAGGTCTCTGATTGGTTGATTAGAGCGGGAACAGAAGGACAGCTGCTTATTTCTTTGAACAAATACACGCCAACACGCTTCTGCCCGCCCTGGCATGGGCTTGGTGAATTCATTGTAGCTTTCTGGAACTATCTGAATGAGCTTCAGTGATGTCCCTGAGGCTGCAGAGAAACAAACTCGCAGCCAAAATCCCAAACATGGCAGAGCTGCCAACAGTCACCGTGGCTGCTACAGCTACCGCCGACTGTGAGAGCGTGTGGTCGTCTCTGTTATGACTAATGGAGGCGCACGGCTTCTTAGAGCTCCTAGTAAAGAAAGATTTAGACAGTAGGAAACAAAAATGTTGTCATAAATTTGATTGAAAGCATGTTTGAGCAAACTGCATTTCCACGTTTTTTTCTGGTTGGTTCAAACGGCCAGGTCTACACTGTCCTCTTTATAATACTCATAAACTCATATTAATAGGATACAGAAGGATTTAAGAAGTGTTCACCCTGTTTCAACCTTTTATTGATTTTATAAATACATCATAACTTTGCTTTTCTGACAAAAATAAAATGACAAGAAAACCTCTTGTAGGTCAAGGAGAAAATAAATTTCTATAAAGCAATGCAAAAGTCAGTGACAGCATAAATATTCCTCCTTCTCGTCAGTCTTTAGTAGAGTCTCCTCTGTCTGCAATCTCAGCTCTGAGTCTAACTCTATCAGGGATCAGGACTGAACAGCCTTTTTAAGTCCAGCCTCAAATCCTCTATAGGATGGAGGTCTGGGCTTTGGCTCAGTCACTCCGGATCATTCTCCTTGTTGTCTTTAAACCATTTCTCTGGATGCTTCGGCTCATCGTCTGACTGGAAAATAAATCTCCTCTGAGCCGTAGTTCTGACTGATGAAGATTGTCCTCCAGGATTCATTTTACCCTCTACCTTTATAAGCCTTCCAAGAAGCATCCCCACAGCATGATGCTGCCACCAGCGTGCTCCACAGTGGGAATGGTGTGTTTGTGGTCTCAAAGCTCCATTCTGGTCTCATCAGACCAAAGAACTGTCTTCCTCTTGACCATGGAGTCTCCCACAGTCCTTCTGGTGAACTCTAGTCCAGACTGAATCTGAGTTTTCTTCAACAGTGTCGTTGACGGTCTGATCTAGGCAGATTGACACATGTGACGTATTCCTTCATGTCTTGATGATGAGTTTAACTGAACTGAATGTTCACTTCCATCCATCCCCTGACTTATCAACTATTTTCAACAGCCTTTTCTCTGAGTTGCTTGAGATGTTTTATTGTCTTCATGGTGTAATGGTAGCCAAGAATACTGACTACCCAGTGACTGGACCTTCCACACAGGTCTCTAACTGTGAGACTACTAGCACCGACTGTCTGGACCTCTGCTGGGTTAGCTCAGTCACTTTAAAGGAGTGAATATTAATGCAGTCGTTTATTTTTCCTCACATGTTTTCTTTAATCGCCATGGCTGTAGAAATCTGTTCACTCTGACACTGAAGAGGTCTGATGTAGTTATTCTGATCAGGTTTAGGTCAGACTCTAGTTTGAAGCTCCAGACTGGTCCTGGGTCTGTGGATGGACCAACCTGACCTATAGCTGTGAGTAATGGCGTCCTCCTTGTTTACATATGGACAGAGAGTCAGATGGAGGAGGCGGACTCCTGCAGATTTCCCTCAGGGCGTTCGTCGTGTCACATTGGGGCGAATCATGCGACCTTGTCCGTGGCGTTGACACGAGGCCGGCAGACAGGCCCTGCGCGCTGGTGAAGCACACGACTGAAGTTGGCAGTTAGAGAAGAGATTAGGAGGAGACTGCAGATCATTGTCAGGGCCGGACTGGCCTTAGTCATCGGACATGCTGTGCTGTCAGAAAGGAGAGCAGCTGGTGAGGTAAAGCGACAGTGATGCGACGTGAGCTTTTGCTGCTCGCTCGCTCGCTGAGGTCCGGCTCTCTCTCAGCGTGCACACTGATGGGTTGTGGCATCGTTTCTGCCTGGATGATGCACGCTGCTCCCTGCAGAAAGGACCTCACCGTGCATTCATGTCCTCCATACATCCTTATTTGTGAATGTCAGACCGTGGCAGCTGCACATCTACTGTTTGCTATCCCAGCATGCTTTGCAGAAATGAGGGGTCATGGCCTAAGATGGACCACTTTCACCTGGATCATTACAATCTTTCACCTTGAGCACGGCTCTCGTAGGGTTTTGTATTTATAAAGTCGCCATCAGTGGTTAGTAAGACGGTCAAAGGGGATTTATCCTGCAATCAAATTCCCAAGTTTGGGAATCATTCCTTTCCGAACTGTTCCTGGTCTTTCAGACTTAAGTGGGGAATGATTTCAAATAAAAATTGAATGTAACTTACAGATGTTTTTAGTCAACCAGAAGGAAGAAAGTTTGAGCTCTATGTCTGTAACATGGGATCACTGCTGCCTGGTGAAGTTGGTTTGGCTAGCGTGGCTAATGTTAGCAGTGGTTGTTCCATCATCTCTGCAGCTTTACGTCTTCTGGGCTGAATGAAGTCAGCACGTGCAGTCAGTGCACGTACCAGGTTTAATCTGTCCTTAGATAGAGGGAGGTGCAGAGAGAGAGAAAAGAAGCAGAGCAATGAGTGAGTAAGAGCTCAACAACAATAAAAACCCTTACCAGGTATGGATGTCACACTGGTACACTGAGCTGTCACAGTAAAATTAACAGTTTGTGCTTTTCAAAATAAAAGCCCCTCTGTGGAGGAACCCCGTCTGAAAAACACTTTGGTTTTAAATTTTCCCGTCTTTGCTGCACAGTGGCGTCCTTTAGAGGCAGATTTATGGTGAACAGTTTTTAGGGAGTATTGTTAGACCACACTGACATAATAACACCACGTTATGACTGAAATGTCGGGTTGTAAGATCTCAGACCAGTGGATCATAATAATCATGTTTATCAGGTGTAGTCTGACCACCTTCAGCTCTAATGTGAAACCAACATGGAGGATTTGTGTTTATTTATTTAACCTTTATTTCAACAGGAGCTTTCCCACTGAGATGCATGCATCTCTTTTACAAGGGTGTCCTGGCAGCAGCAGGGGTCTCACACATATGACATTAAACAGGACATAAAAAGCAGCATATAAATCAGCAGCTCTGAGCAGAGAAACACGTGAACACACTGGTCAATGCTCCCTGGTTCTTCCTCTGACATCTCCTCGACTAACACAGCGCTCCAGTTTAAGATGACCCTGCAGCTCACACCAAGAGGACGGAGCAGAAACACGAAAAGCTCTTTGACCACAGACAGAGAGAGTGAGAGGAACAGCTGCTGGCAGCTTTAGGAGTGGTTAGAGAACAAAGTTAAGAAGGTAATTCATGCTAAACAGCCCGATAAAGAAAGATATACCAGAACCCAAACCAGTGACAAATCACAAGGCAGCATGGGAGACTGAGTCCAACATTTTCAGAGAGGACGAGGGAGCACGCCTGTAAAAACAACGCCTCCATAATCAATTAAAGACAAAAATGTTTCTTGAAGAAAAAGAGCGTTTGTCTCGATAAAACAAACCCAGGTTTACCCTCAGTTTGTCTGCTAGACGATCATTATGTTGATTTAAAAAGCTGAGATATTTATGTTTGAGCTCATTCAGTTTCCTCGTCGTCTAAGGTCAAACTCTGAGCATCGTCTCGAACTTGTGACTTAGACCTTAAGAAACGCATCATTTTGGTCTTCTTGACATTAACTATGAGTCTTAAAGGTCCCATATTTAACCCTTTAAGACAAGTTTATCTCAGTCTCAGAGGTCCTAAAACATGTCTGTGAAGTTTGTTTCTGTAAAAACACTCCAGTCTTGATGTCTGCATGTCTCCAAACCCCTCTGTTTCAGCCCTGATCAGAACCAGCTGTTTTTGTGTCTGTGGCTTTAAATGTTACTGAGCTGTCTGACTCCGCCCCTGACCACGCCCCTCTCAGGAAATGGATGTGGATCTCCTGATTCTGGCAGCTGAGAGGAGAATTAGGGCCAACCAAACCTGGGGGCGGGGCTAACTCCCCACATGACGTCATGAGGGGAAATCTGAGAACGGTTTGATTCAGCACACATGAAGGGGGGGTTCTGATTCTTGGGGGGATTGTGGACAGGGGCACATATTTTTGTTAGAAAAGCCTGAAAGTGTTTTTTGCATAATTATGTGACCTTTAGATCACAGAGATTTCTCTGGATGACATTAAGGCTGCCTGTTCTTTATTTGTCACACTTCCGCGTATCGTCCGCATAAAACTGAAACTTTGTGTCAGTAACATTCATAAATTGTTTATTTAGATGATAAATTACATTGGGCCTAATATGGACCCTTGTGGGACACCGTCCTGAACACTTAAGGCTAGATAACTGACCATCAACTTTAACATGTTGCCTTCCACACTTAAATCATTAGCAGACCATTTCAGTGCTGCTGGGGAAACCTGATATCAGCAGCTCCTGTAACTGGATGGAGTGGTTAAGGGAAACGATAAATGTAGAAAAAGTCCACCACTGTTCTTTAGAGTCAAAGGCATTAATGTTAGGATGTAGCAGCACTGACTGGACTGTGCTTCTGTCTGAATCCAGACTGCAGCTCCTTTAAAACGCCATTTTGCAGCAAAAATCTCTTTAACTGGTTACAGATCAACCCTTCAAGCACTTTGGGAGTTTGAAAATCAGCCTGTAGTTATTTGGGAGGGATCGCCAGCTTTCTAAACCGGAGTGACAAAAGCAGCTGGTATTCTACCGTTTCCCAGTGTCAGGTTGAAACTGACGTCAAAGGCCCAGCAACTGTTTCAGCAGCTAACTAAGGCCGTCAGGACCAGCTGATCTCCTAAAGTCCAACATTTTTAAAGCATTTTAAACTTCACTGATATTAGAAGGAATTAAATGAAAATGTAGGTTTAGAGGCACATCTGCAGGACTTAAATACAAAGCTGTGTCATGTTTGACCAATCAGAGCTGATCAAGGTGCTCTGTCGTTCTTGATTTCATGGGAACTCTTCTAAAAATCCTCTTTGGAGCTCTGAACCTCAGTGAGGTTCCTCTGACTGCTGCCAATGAGAGGTGTGGATCCGTTAACAGCTCTGATGAACATATCTGCCTCAGCGTTTTGACTCCGGCCGTCTTTGCACGAGTTCTCTGTCTGCCGCGTGCTTTAATGACACGTCCTCTGGTAGACGACGCCATCCCACAGGCTGCGGAAAGCTCGCTGCTGCCAGAATCAATCAATAGCTCCAGCACACCAGCAATAAGCAGCCCATCAGCTGTTAATGAAAATGTGACCATTGCCTTCAGCGCCTTCAGCAGCGATGTCTGCCTTACACTGACAGCTGGATAATAAGATCAGGTGATAGATCTGAGAGGTATCGGCTCTCTGATCCATCCTGATAACTGACCTGTGAATGCTGAGAGATCCATGAAGGCTCTGTTTACCTGATGTTTCAGCTGAAAACCTACCTGAGCTTTAACCATGGCTGTCTCAGACAAAGGCTGCTGGAAGAATGAGTGCTGTCGACCAACTGTTTGGAAAAGCGTGGTGTGAACTGCTTTTTGACTCTTCCCCTGAAAACAGAAGTTTCTGTAAAACCTGAACTCTGGAAAAGTTGGGTAAAATGTAAGGATCTGAAATAAACCAGTATTTTATTTTTACAACAGAGCATAAGAACATACCAGAAACAGACCAGTAACATGGATGGGTATAAAAGGAGCATTTTAGAGCCTCTGAGGAGTCAAGGTGGGCAGAGGTTCACCGGTCTGACAAAACCTGCATCTAGAGAAATGTTCCTCAGTATGAAAACAGCAAAGCTTTAGAATATCACACCATCTACATAAGATCAAGAGTTTAGAGAATCTGGAGACATGTCTTAGTGCTTTCACACAGAACGGATCTGGTTCTGGTTCTGGTTCTGGCTATGGTTCTGGCTCCAGCTGTGTTCCTGATCCTCAGAAGCTTGGTGCTTTGCTTGATTCACACCAGTTTAAGGGAACCAGAGTGAGGCAGATCTCTTCCTGACCCAGGTTTCTGGGGTCTGTTAGTTCTTCAGTCTGGTGTTCAGGTGAACCCAGCTTAGACCCTGGTCTTCCTCTTCAGCTTCACCTGGACTTTATTGGTGCCCAGGTCGCTACCAAACATTTGTCTCCTCAGCAGATCCACTTTTTCTCCCTTTCTTATCTATTTATCTAAATCAAAAAATACAGTAAAGAAGACCCAGGGTGGTTTAGCATCTACAATCCTGCATCAGACAAGAATGGGACAACATTCCTCCCCAATAACATGGCCCTGTCCCTACATTTTTGAGATGTGTTGCTGCCATCAAATTCAAAATGAGCTGATATTTTTCGTGTCATAATGATAATCTCAGTTTCAACATCTGATGTCTGGTTTATGCTCTACTGTGAATAAAATGCGGCTTTATGAGATGTTTAAATGATTGCATTTCTTATTTAATTACGTTTTACACAGCGACCCAGCAGTCGGAACTGGGGTTGCATGTTTTAGGTATGCTTTAGTGGTGGACTTCAACAACAGATCGGCTGTTTTTAATTGCTTGAACTCAGATTGCGATGGCCCCTCTATGACGCTGGGCCCCAGACAGCTCTCCCTGTCAGCGGCCCTGCTGGCACCTCTAAGACATGACTATTCCTCAGTGAAACTCCTGTTCTGTTCCAGGATGGCCTAAACCATCACCATCCTGGTAAACTCCATGTGTTTAGCTGTCTAAATCAGTTCTCCACAAAGACGTCAGGCTCTCCTTCTCTTCTTGTTTCTTGGCTCTGGGAGTCGTGTCCTTGTGATCGCTGCTGACTTTCTCTGAATCGTCACTTTTACCTTTGTGTGAGTGCATACTGAGGTTGGCATGGAAACAGAGGGAGGCAGAGAGGAGCCTGGTTGGTTTAGTAACAGACAGAGGCCTGATTGGTTTACAGCCACTCAGCATCTTTGGTCTTCTGCCTCATCGTGTCATCTTTAAATGATGTTATTGATCTGTCTGTGATCATTATTAGTCCTGGGAGATTTTATGTTGCATGCATGTTTTAAAGCATGTCTGAAGCTAAAAGGGCTTAAAATCATCAGGCCAACCCAGCAGCATCTTCATCCTGTCACAAAGACGTTTAATCTGACTGGTCAGTGATGGAAGTTTTCAGATGAATGTTCAAACACTGCTGCCTGCAGAAGGACTGTTACCTCAGCACTCATCTCATTCTGATATCTCCAGGCTGAACCCAGAGATTGAAGAAATAGGTCAGAAAGGAGCTCACTGCAGTGGGGTCAGCTCGGCATTGCTGCTCCACTCTGCTGCTTGTGTGTCTGCAGCATTAAAACCAGGACAGAGAACAGGAGATAGAGCAGATTTAAAGACACATGGGGGAGCGAGGAAGATGGCTGCACAGAAAGGTGAGAAGGACGGTTGAGGGCACTGAGAGCATGTTCTGGTGTGTGTGGGGCGGTATGGTGCTGCGGCGGTGCAGCTCTGCCTCTCCTTGCTGGTTTGCATCACGTATTCAGCTCACGTTAAGGTTGCTCTGCCTCGGAAACACAGACGTGGCACACTGACGGGTGCTAAGGGGATCAGCTGTTTCTAATAATAGCCTCTTAGAAAGTCTTCATCCCCATCGGGACCGTTACCCCCACCCACAGCCAACAAACAAACACCCACAAACACTTCCTCAGAGGCCGTCCTTCCTGTGTCTCCCTGCTCCAGGAGGAGGGATCCTCTTCATCAGTGAGGAGTGTTATCACTCACTGGTCACTGCAGAGCTACACACCACACTTTCATGCATCTATGTAGATTCTGGTTCTGCATCCATCATGGTCATTTTGAGAGTTCATGTCAGGTTTGTCAACAGGTGAGATACAGCACCCCCTCCTGATATTTACTAACATATCCTGACATATTTGTCACTCTGAAATGTTTCAGATCATCACTCAAAATGTAATATTAGACAAAGATAACACCAGTAAATACAAAATGCACTTTATAAATGATCATTTCACTTGTTGAGGGAAAAAACTGGACTTATGTGGAAAGTAATTGCCCCCTCTCTTACCCTTGGAGTATTTTAGGCTGGCCACCCCTGAGAAGATTCCCCATTGTCCTGAGTTATCTTCAGTTGTGGATAATGGCTCTCACTGTAATGGACTGGAGCCCCGTTAGTGACTTTGTTTCTCACCTGTTCTTTTTTTTTCAGCAGTGGTTTGGAACTCTCCCATGATGCCGTTGGTGCCCAGTCGCTTTCTGATTCCAATCCAACTTTATTTGTAAAGCACATTTTACCAACACAAAGTCTCCAAAGTGCTGCACAGGATACTGCAACAAGCAGAACAGAATAAAAGCACACACGAAATATCCACGTCAAGTCAATATCACAACTAACAAATATACATAAATAAATAAATAAAAGAGCATCAGAGGACCACACAATTCTCATGCCGGGTTTAAATGCCAGTGAGTAAAAGTGTGTTTTTAAACGAGACTTAAAAACACCAACAGAAAAGGCCCGTCGCCCCGGCTTTTAAGTTTAGCTGGAGCTGGCCCTCAGACCTCAGCTAGCGTGCAGGAGTACAGGGAACCATGAGGTCGAGATGTACGTTGGGGCCAGTCCATGAAGTGCTTTAAATCAAACAATAAAATCTTAAAATCAACTCTAAACTGAGCAGGGAGCCAATGCAATGAGGATAAAATAGGTGTAATGTGTTCTCTATGACGTGTGCTGGTTAAAGCACGTGCCGCAGAATTTTGGACTAACTGTAAGCATGACAGGCTGGCTCGGCTGATACCAGTGCATTACAGTAGTCAAGACGTGTAGAGATAAAATCATGGATTACCCGCTCCAGGTCGTTAAAAGATAAAACTGATGTGAGTCTAGATAAAAGCCTAAGGTGATTATAACTGGATTTAACCACGGCATCCATCTGCTTGTCAAGCTTAAAATCTCCATCCATGATGACCCCAGCGTTGGTGGCTGTGGGCTTGATAAAAGGCTGGAGAGAGCCCAGGTCCAAGTTAAAATCGACAGATGTGCCTTAAAACAACAATTTCTGTTTTGGACTCACTCAGGTTTAAAAAATTCATCGCCAACCAAACCTTGACGTGATCGAAACATTTCAGCAATGGTGCCAGGGAATTATTATTTGTTTTCTTTAGTGGCAGATAGATTTGGGTATCATCTGCAAAAAAATGGTATGATATCCCGTGTTTTCTAAAAATTTGACCCAGTGGCAACAGATACAAAGAAAAAAGAATTGGTCCGAGCATAGAGCCCTGGGGAACCCCACAATGTAAAGTGGCCTGTGAAGATTGGTGAATCATGACCTCTGACCTTAACTGAGTCAGTGAGGCCTGCAGGTCTTTAGTTGTGGTTCTGGGTTCTTTTGGGACCTCCTCTATGCTCTCTTGGAGTCATGTTGGTAGGTATGCCACTGTCCTAGTTTTCTCCATTTGTGGGTAATAGCTCTCACTGTGGTTAGCTGGAGTCCCAACATTATAGAAATGACTTTTAACCCCTTCTGGCAGTCTTCAGGGATGGGTTTAGTGAAATAGACTTCAGCTTTCCAAAAATGCTGTTAATTACAGATAAGGAGTGTAGGAGGGTCACTGCTGCACACAGGGCCAGGTACGTTTGGATGGCTTTGTCCCCAGATAAATAAAAAAACTGCTGTTTGCATTTATTTGGGCTATCTTTGGCTAAGATCAATATTTGTTTGATGATCTGAAACATTTCCAAATATGCACGATCAAACATGAAAAGAAAAGAGAGAATCAGGAAGGAGAAGATCTACTTTTTCCACAGTGGTGTCTTTCCCATGAATATATGAAACATTCTGTCTGCTCTGTCAGTTTATGTTCACTGAAAAAGAAATCCCTGAATCTTGTATGAACAATGAACAATGGCAGAGCAAACAAGGCGAGGAAAAAGCCCACGTAAACATGCTCTGTGTCCTGTCACTGGTATGGAAAAGAATAACCAGGCTAATGTTAATTAAAGGAAAAAAGAGGCTAAAGAGGCACCACTCAGGCAGGTGGTTTCTATTTCCTTAGACAGGAAGAAGCCAGTTTAGCTCCTGAACACTCTTCATCTTTAGGACAGAGTACTGACTAAATCTATGGTAAATGAGCATGGTGAATCCTCCATTTTCATTCCAGATTCAGGCTGGATTCACGCTGCAGGCCTTACTGCTCAATCCTGATTTATTCTAATCTAGCCTATAGCAGCTGTAGCTAGCTTTAGCTACATCAGTGAGAGGAGGGACTGTGATGCTTTTGTCTTTCTTAGGACTACTCCAAATAAACCACAGTGGTTAGATTTACTTTGTTTTTGATGGAGGTTACAGTTGAGTTCACCAGTGTGAGGACTAATATTGGACAGCTGATGGTAAGACAGTTTTCATTTGTAACACAGAGTTCTAAGATGGTGTCCAGGTAACAGAGCGTGGCTAGTTGTTTGTTTGTGTGTTTTCAGTGGAGGATGGTGTTTGGGAAATAAAAGAAGGTCTTTCTTCAGTCATTTCTGAGGTCTGCTCATGTGTGATATGTGCCAAGAGGTTCTAATGAGAGGGTAACGAGAATTAGGCTCGGTTTCGACTGTGTTGGACTTGGAGCGGTGTAGCCCTGCATTATGTAATAATGTCATATATTCTCCATCCATCATGTAATAATGCTGCTTTATGTAATAATGTCATACATTCTCCATCCATCATGTAATAACACTGCATTATGTAATAATGTCATACATTCTCCATCCATCATGTAATAACACTGCATTATGTAATAATGTCATACATTCTCCATCCATCATGTAATAATGCTGCTTTATGTAATAATGTAATACATTCTCCATCCATCATGTAATAACGCTGCATTATGTAATAATGTCATACATTCTCCATCCATCATGTAATAATGCTGCTTTATGTAATAATGTCATACATTCTCCATCCATCATGTAATAACGCTGCATTATGTAATAATGTCATACATTCTCCATCCATCATGTAATAACACTGCATTATGTAATAATGTCATACATTCTACATCCATCATGTAATAATGCTGCTTTATGTAATAATGTAATACATTCTCCATCCATCATGTAATAACACTGCATTATGTAATAATGTCATACATTCTCCATCCATCATGTAATAACGCTGCTTTATGTAATAATGTCATACATTCTCCATCCATCATGTAATAATGCTGCTTTATGTAATAATGTCATACATTCTCCATCCATCATGTAATAACACTGCATTATGTAATAATGTCATACATTCTCCATCCATCATGTAATAATGCTGCTTTATGTAATAATGTCATACATTCTCCATCCATCATGTAATAATGCTGCTTTATGTAATAATGTCATACATTCTCCATCCATCATGTAATAACACTGCATTATGTAATAATGTCATACATTCTCCATCCATCATGTAATAATGCTGCTTTATGTAATAATGTCATACATTCTCCATCCATCATGTAATAACACTGCATTATGTAATAATGTCATACATTCTCCATCCATCATGTAATAATGCTGCTTTATGTAATAATGTAATACATTCTCCATCCATCATGTAATAACGCTGCTTTATGTAATAATGTCATACATTCTCCATCCATCATGTAATAACGCTGTATTATGTAATAATGTCATACATTCTCCATCCATCATGTAATAACACTGCTTTATGTAATAATGTCATACATTCTCCATCCATCATGTAATAACGCTGTATTATGTAATAATGTCATACATTCTCCATCCATCATGTAATAACGCTGCTTTATGTAATAATGTCATATATTCTCCATCCATCATGTAATAACGCTGCATTATGTAATAATGTCATACATTCTCCATCCCTCATGTAATAACGCTGCATTATGTAATAATGTCATACATTCTCCATCCCTCATGTAATAATGCTGCATTATGTAATAATGTCATACATTCTCCATCCATCATGTAATAACGCTGCTTTATGTAATAATGTCATACATTCTCCATCCATCATGTAATAACGCTGTATTATGTAATAATGTCATACATTCTCCATCCATCATGTAATAATGCTGCATTATGTAATAATGTCATACATTCTCCATCCATCATGTAATAACGCTGCTTTATGTAATAATGTCATACATTCTCCATCCATCATGTAATAACGCTGTATTATGTAATAATGTCATACATTCTCCATCCATCATGTAATAACGCTGCATTATGTAATAATGTCATATATTCTCCATCCCTCATGTAATAACGCTGCATTATGTAATAATGTCATACATTCTACATCCATCATGTAATAATGCTGCATTATGTAATAATGTCATACATTCTCCATCCATCATGTAATAACGCTGCTTTATGTAATAATGTCATACATTCTCCATCCATCATGTAATAACGCTGCTTTATGTAATAATGTCATACATTCTCCATCCATCATGTAATAATGCTGCTTTATGTAATAATGTCATACATTCTCCATCCATCATGTAATAACACTGCATTATGTAATAATGTCATACATTCTCCATCCATCATGTAATAATGCTGCTTTATGTAATAATGTAATACATTCTCCATCCATCATGTAATAACACTGCATTATGTAATAATGTCATACATTCTCCATCCATCATGTAATAACGCTGTATTATGTAATAATGTCATACATTCTCCATCCATCATGTAATAACGCTGCTTTATGTAATAATGTCATATATTCTCCATCCATCATGTAATAACGCTGCATTATGTAATAATGTCATACATTCTCCATCCCTCATGTAATAATGCTGCATTATGTAATAATGTCATACATTCTCCATCCATCATGTAATAACGCTGCTTTATGTAATAATGTCATACATTCTCAATCAATCGTAATAATGCTGCTATTATGTAATAATGTCATACATTCTACATCCATCATGTAATAATGCTGCATTATGTAATAATGTCATACATTCTCCATCCATCATGTAATAACGCTGCTTTATGTAATAATGTCATACATTCTCCATCCATCATGTAATAACGCTGCTTTATGTAATAATGTCATACATTCTCCATCCATCATGTAATAACGCTGTATTATGTAATAATGTCATACATTCTCCATCCATCATGTAATAATGCTGCTTTATGTAATAATGTCATACATTCTCCATCCATCATGTAATAACGCTGCATTATGTAATAATGTCATACATTCTCCATCCATCATGTAATAACGCTGCTTTATGTAATAATGTCATACATTCTCCATCCATCATGTAATAACGCTGCATTATGTAATAATGTCATACATTCTCCATCCATCATGTAATAATGCTGCATTATGTAATAATGTCATACATTCTCCATCCATCATGTAATAACGCTGCTTTATGTAATAATGTCATACATTCTCCATCCATCATGTAATAACGCTGCATTATGTAATAATGTCATACATTCTCCATCCATCATGTAATAACGCTGTATTATGTAATAATGTCATACATTCTCCATCCATCATGTAATAATGCTGCATTATGTAATAATGTCATACATTCTCCATCCATCATGTAATAACGCTGCTTTATGTAATAATGTCATACATTCTCCATCCATCATGTAATAACGCTGCTTTATGTAATAATGTCATACATTCTCCATCCATCATGTAATAACGCTGTATTATGTAATAATGTCATACATTCTCCATCCATCATGTAATAACGCTGCATTATGTAATAATGTCATACATTCTCCATCCATCATGTAATAACGCTGCATTATGTAATAATGTCATATATTCTCCATCCCTCATGTAATAACGCTGCATTATGTAATAATGTCATACATTCTCCATCCCTCATGTAATAACGCCGCATTTCTAAGCCACCAAGCGGTTAGGGTTAGGGCAAGGTTGTCAGGTAGGGCATACTTTGGAGCCCACACTTAGTCCTATGGTTAGGGTTTTTTACATAATGTGGCGTTATTATATAATGCAGCGTTATTACATAATGTGGCACTACAAGCAGGTTCAGACAGAAATTTGTTTCCACAGTACCACCTTTAGTGCAGACATAAAGTCTGCTGTTGTATTTTTTATTGCTGTAAATGCAGGTTATCGGTCACATGTGGAAATATCTACAGCAAAAGTGTGGAAGACGCTCAAAATGACTCAGTCCATCTTACATGACTTACTTTTACCTGAGCAGATTTATAGAGCAGTACTTTCACTTCTACTAAAGTAGATTTAACCAGAGTAACTGCTTTTACTGAGTACACTAGTTTTAGTAATCAGTATTTACTAGTCAGGATTATTGAGCAGGAGTGGTTGGTTGGTAAATGTCTCTTACTGGTTCATGTTTAAATTATGTATTTTTCTTGTGTCTTTATAAAGAGCTGCTGTTTTCTTGTATTAATGGAGTGAAAGCTGAAATAAAGCCATGATGAGGTGGTGAATGGTCCACTGTTTATGACTATGGCTTCATGACAAACTGCATACAAGCACAATGAGAGAGTGACTTACAACCCCACAACCGGATCCCCTCTAAGGTCTGAGCTGGATCAGTGGAGTCTGTGGATGCCGTTAATGTCTGCAGGCTTGGAGCAGGAAGTCAGCCAGAGAAGGACTTAAACGTGCTATTTTCAGACTCATGAATCATCGCTCTCTCCGCTGATTTGTTTAGCAATTCAAATTTTTAAAATTGTTTAATGAAGTAAAGCAAACAAACAAAACTGAGGCTAAAAAAACTCTTAGAGCATGTGCTCCCACCGAGCGTGTTTAATATGGAGAGATGGGCTGCTCCAGTATTTTCACTAACACCATGACAGTTTTAGATGGTGTATGATCATCTACAAAACCTTAAAGGGGAAATCCGCAGGTTTTTATCACTATAATGAAGATATTATATGTTCATGAACGATTCACTGACTGCAGTGTAAACTGAGAGCCCCATGCAACGCTCCAGCAGGATGAGTTGTTGGACGTTTTTCCCACCGACTCATTAAAGCAGGGACACCTTCCTGGTTTGTGCTGCGAGCTGAGTGCAGAGACGTGTAACACCTGCTCTCCTTCATCATGTCAGTATCAGAAGAATGAAGGAAAGGTGGTTTACTGTCTAGGAGTCATGGAGGGAGGTTCTCTGTTAGGGTGGTGGATAGAAGGCAGCATTTATTATTACTGCAGTGTTGACATAATGGCACATATTAGACTACAGATTAGAGTATAATAAACAATGGTTAGATAAAAACAGCTGGTTTTTGCTACCAGCTGCTTGGAAAGTGTCCAACAATTGATTTTAATGATGACCATGCAGGCCACTTTTAACCGCTTTTCTCTCCCATTATGCGAAATTCCTCCTTTAAACTAACGAGGCAGTTTCCTGTTTGGTAAATATCCTTTCAGGCGTTTTTTCAGCAGAGTCCTCTGGTCAAAAGAAACAGTGAGCAGGAGGCGTGGGGCTGAGCACCACGTCTGACCTGGAAATGTCTAGTGAGACCACAGTGTTAGCGGGGCAGGGGGTGAAGATCTGCATGAAAGAGATACAGCAACAGAACAGCAGCTTCCTGTAGCCCTGCATGTAGCAGTCTTTAACATGCAGTGTTTTAACAGAAACCAGAAACACACGTCAGTGCTAAATCACAACAGTCACTGCAACAGACACGTTTCACTTCATTCATTCATTCATTCATTAAGAATTTTCCTGGCTCTGAGAACTGTTGGAAATATCTACGGTAATGTGATAACTCAACTAAAATATAAATAAATATACAGTTTAACATTGGAGTCGTCACTTTTTGATTAATGGAGACATTTCTGTGCTAAAATTCTCTGTGTTGTGTTTCGAAATAAATGTAGCGATAAAATAGATTTCACAACAAAAGCCAAGAAATGTGAACCGTTTTGATGGAAGCCAGATAAAAATAAAACTCTGAATCAGACAAATGAAATGCATGACATATAAATATAAAATCACAGTTAAGAAAACTAAATTTAAACCAGAAAAGAAGAGCACAGGATAGCCAAAGTTTGTCCAACACTCTGAAAGTCAAAGCGTGCTGACGGCTGTAGAGCAGTGAAACATTTTGAAGTGAACTCTCTGATTTTTATGCATTTATCAAAAAAGCAGCAGCAGTGGTCTGTGTGCTGAGAACAAGCCTCCTGTCTATCTTTGTGCCGTTTCATGACCACAGAGGAACAGCTCTCAGATGTGCCTGGAGTACATGGTTGCTATTTTTTCCCTTTTTTCAGAAAGTTTGTTTCCCCCTGGCTTGTTGAGAAATGCACAATAAGCATCTTTACAAACTGCAGCGAATGCTGAAAGCAGAGCAGAGAGCTGTGAGTGGAATCTTAACAGCAGCTCTGCACCTCCGATGAGCTCGATAGAGACGAGCCGTGTGTGTGTGTGCAGCTTTCTCCTGCAGCTCTCTCTGCAAAGGTTACCTGCAGTCAGCTGAAGCATGCCGATGAGACGCTCATCTGAACGGCCGGAGGCCTTTAAAGAGCTCCTCTACATTCGACAAACCAATGAAGCAGTGGAGGTTTTAATTTTTACAACGTTTTTATGCTGCAGGTTTGAAGCACCTTTCTGCATATGGAACAATCAGCCCTGTTCTGTCAGTTCTCCCTTTACATCCAACACTACACCCACTGATGTTCAGGGCACAGACGAGGGGTGGCGTGATAAAGGAGCCCTGTGAGCAGACTGGTGTTCAGAAAGAGCTCACTTTAGAGCAGACTTAGACCGGTGGCTGGTAGCTGCATGGTGGCTACAACACGTGACGGCGCCAGCTTGTGCTGCCATGATGGTCACATTTTGGCTGCATGTTAGCTGAACATCATGCACACGTGATGGATGACATACAGTAGAGAGGCATTTTCCACCTTTTGTTCTAAAGTTGTGGTGTGGAACCAGCAGATTCTGGTCTCTAACACCCTGACTGTCCCCTTAACTCTTTCATTCATAAACGCTGTCTACCTCTGACACAGCTGCTGCTCCGTCCAAGCTAATCGCTCCAACGGGGTGCTCAGACGTTCCCTGATCTCCAGGGACGGTCCCGTTTGAAGAGACCCGTCCTTGAATGTCCCTGATTTTACTGTGAACTTCTTCCTGTAACTACTCCAAAGTTCCTTCAAAATAAAATACAACTTGCATTTGATGAGTAAAAGGCTTTTATTCTGAAGAGGTAACTGCAGGAAATGTGTGGCTGTCATAGGCCAAATAGAAAAATAGTTGATTCCAAAAATGTTGGGACGCTGTAGTAAAGGTGAACACAAGTAGAATGCTGATCTCATGAACACATATTTATTCACAGTAAAACATAAACATCATGTCAGATGTTGAAACTGAGACACTTCACCGTTCCCTGAGAATTATCAGCTCACTTTGAATTTAACGGCAGCAAAACATCTCAAAAAAGTATGGACAGGGTTTACCACTCTGTACCATCTCATTTAAAAACAGTCTGCAATCATCTGGGAAGTAAGGAGACCAGATGCTGGAGTCTTGGGAGAGGAATGTTGTCCCATTCTTGCCTGATGTAGGATTCTACAGTGCCATTTTAATATCTCTCAGAGAAAACCCAAGTAAAAAGAAAATGCAGTGTCTGAACGATGATTTTATTTATTAAGGGAATAAACATCCAAACCTCTCTGTCCCTGTGTGAAAAAGTAATCACCCCCTGAACCTAATACCTGGTTGTTCCATCCTTGTGATGACTGCTAATGAGTCTTTCTCATCGCTGTGGAGGAATGTTGTCCCACTCTTCTTCACAGAATAGTTTGAACTCAGCCATATTGGAGGGTTTTCCAGCATGAACTGCCCGTTTAAGGTCACACCACAGCATCTCAGTTGGATTTAAGTCCAGACCCTGACCGGGCCACTCCAGAACCTTCATTTAGTTTATTCTGATCCACTCAGAGGTGGACTTGCTGGTGTGTTTCTGGTCATTGTCCTGCTGCATAACCCAACAGAGCCTGATCTTGAGGTCGTGAACTGATGGCTGGACGTTGGCCTTCAGGATTTTCTGGTAGACAGCAGAATTCATGGTTCCATCAATCACAGTAAGTGGTCCAGGTCCTGGTCCAGACCATCACACTGCCACCACCATGTCTGACTGTTGGCATGATGTTCTTCTTATCAAATGCTGTGTTATTTTTACTCCTGATGTAACGGGACACACACCTTCCAGAAAGTTCCTCTTCTGTCTGGTCAGTCCTCAGAATATTTCCCAGAAGTCTTGGGGATCATCAGGATGTTTGTAGTCAAATGTGAGATCAGTCTTTGTGTTCTTTGTTGTCAGCAGTGGTTTTGGCCTTGTAACTCTCCCATGATGCCGTTGTTGCCCAGTGTCTCTCTGATGGTTGAACCATGAACTCTGACCTTAACTGAGTCAGTGAGGCCTGCAGGTCTTTGGATGTGGTTCTGGACTCTTCTGGGACCTCCTGGATGAGTCGTGGTTGCTCTCTTGGAGTCATTTTGGTTGGTCGACCTCTCCTGGGAAGGTTCACCACTGTTCCCAGTTTTCTCCATTTGTGGATAATGGCTCTGACCGTGGTTCTCTGGAGTCCCAAAGCCTTGGAAAAGTCTCTGTAACCTTTTATAGACTGATAGATTTCAATCATGATGTGTTTCTCTCTGAGATCTTGTAGCCTACTTCACTTTGTCTGACAGCTTCTATTTCAGGGATTTCTACATTCAGCTAATCTGGAGGTAATCAGGCCTGGGTGTGGACAGAGAGACTGAACTCAGCTTTCCAAGAACTGTGGTTAATCACAGTTAACTCATGGTTTGATCCCAAACATTTTAGTGTGATAAACATCAGAAAGGCACTTCAGCTGCTCAGCAGTCCTGGGGCTTCTATAATACTTTTATGATTCTCTAAATGTTTCTATTGGTCAAAGATCTGCAGTCAGGCCAGTTGAGCACATGAACTCCTCTACACACTGTTGTGATGGATGCAGTGTGTGTGTAAGGCTTTAACATCCTGTCTGGATGGAGCATATGTGTCTCTAAAAGCTCTCTCTACTGTCCAGCATTGATAGTTCCTCTCCAGATGTTAGAGCTGCCCACGCCAAAGGCACTAATGCACCCCCATACCATCAGAGACGCAGAACTGTGTGCTGATAACTGGCTAAATGCACTGTAAGAAAAAATTAGTTGAGCTTACTTAAAAAAATTACGGAAAGTCGTTGCCTCAAAAATTAGAAGTAAACTACACTTGACTTTTGTGAGTTATAAAAACTAGTTTGTTAGTAGTGTGCAGTACTTGTTCTACTTGAACTATTTAAGTATTCACTACTAGTTTAAAATCAATTATTTTAAGTTTTCACAACTGAGATTCAAATGTTAATTTAAGTTTGCAGGACTTAGCCTAAATCATCTACTTTGAGTGTGTAATACTTCACATTTTAGTGCATTGTAAACACTGATAAGTTAATAGCACTCAAAATGTCTTAGATAACTGATCACCTTAGATCATCAGCTAGTACTAAAGTTTTGAAAGTCATCATTTCACCTAAGGTGGACTATCTTGTGCCACTATTTGCAATAATGGCTGTTGGTGACCCACTTCGTCAATGACAGTGTGCCATTTTATTTATTTATCTTATTTCACCTTTTTTTAACCAGGAGAAAACCTCACTGAGATTAAAAATCTCTTTTTCAAAAGTGTCCTGGCCAAGACAGCTGCAGCAAACAGAGTGCATAAAGGTTTAGTGCCCAAAGGCATTCTGGGAAAACTGCAGATTTGCCACAACTCAAATAATATGAGTTATAACAAAAAATACTTAAATTGGTAGAGTACTGTTCAGTTAAAACTGAAATAAGTTCTATCAGCTCATAAAAATAGAGTTCAAATCGCTGTTTTGGATTTTGAAGTTAACACAACTTAATTATACCCCCTTTTTACTGAATTTTTTTAAACTGAGTAAACTTAAGTAAATCAAGCCCTTTTGCTGTGATGGCAAAGAAGTACAATGAACTTGTTTATAATAAGTATTCAGAACAGGTTAAGAAGAACTGAGTAATTTTAACTCAATGTTTATGAGTAAAATGGATGTTGCTTTTTACAGTGTGGCCCCTCTCCCTTTTAGTCCACAGGACACGGCGTATGTTTTCCCACAAGAATTTCACATTTTGATTAATCTGGCCACAGAACAGTTTTCCATTTTGCCTCAGTCCAAAAAAAAGGCGGCAGTATGTCTGAAACAGGTTCACATATGTTTTTTTTCTTTGTTTAACGGAGCTTTAACTGTCAGTGGTGGATGGCACGGCCAACCGTGTTGACAGAGAGGGATTTCTGGAAGCGTCCTGAGCCCTGCAGTGATGTCCAGAGCAGAATCGTGCCTGTTTTAATGCATAGCTGCCTGAGGGCCTGAAGATCCAGAGCGTCCAGTATTGGCCTTTGGCCTTGCTCCAGATTCTCTGAATCTGTTGATGATATTATGGAGTGTAGTTCGTGGGATTTCAAATTCTTCACAATTTTACTTTCAGGAACATTTTTCTGAAAATTTTCCAGAGTTTTTAGACAGTTTCTTTACAGCTGTTGAACCTCTGCCCATCTTTACTCCTGAGAGACTCTGCCTCTGTAAAATGCTCCTTTTATACCGTCATGTTACTGATCTGTTGCCAATTAACATAATTAGTCGCCAAATGCTCCTCCAGCTGTTTTTCACAGGTACCACTTCCTGTTCCAGCCTGTGTTTTCTGACACATTTATGTTGTAACAGTATTTGAATCTGGTAAAAATGTTTGATAGAGGTCTGGGATGGATAAACTCTTTTTCACTCTGCCTAATTTCATTATTTAAATCAAAGTGCAAGCTGAGAAGTAGTAACAACATTTAGCCATGTTATCTTGAAAACTGAAATATGCCTTTACTTCTCATGAGTAACCAGTCTTGAGATTGAGAATTACAGAGTAAATCTCACATTTAAAAAGAGGATTTCTCCTCTGCAGGCAGTGTAAATCGATGCTTCATGCGTCTTCCCGTTTGACTGTGCAGTATCGACACTTTGCACGTCATTTTCAACTGTTATTGGGTGTGCTGTGAAGAAGCATGTGGTGCAGGAGACAGCTGTCAGATCATTTAATCCAAACAAGTGAAAGAAGTCTTTGCATGCTTCAGCCGAATGAAGTGAGCTGTCCTAAGTTTTTAGATGGGATGCAGAGGTTCAGAGGAGAGGTCAGAGTTAATGAGCTGACCGCAGACCTGCAGCGCTCTCAGGCTAATGTGGCGACAGGAGCCGCTGAAGGACGGGTGAAGGAGGCCTGCTCGCTCTCTGAGGAGTTGTGGAGAGAACAGGAGCGAGCGGGCCGGTGACTGTTCCCACCGCTTAATAAGAAGTGACGTTACACAACATAATCCACCTCAGCAGTCTGTACCACGGCTGCAGCGAGTTATCTCTGAGGAGAAGGGACACGCTGCTCAGAAAGCTGCGGCTCTCTGCCCTCTGACGGGCCGGCTGAATCACCACGCGTTCACTAAATTCAAACATTGTCACAAAACAACAATAACACACACAGAGACACATGCACACAGTCTTACTGCTTAATACCTTCTAAGCATACTGGCTGATCTCCTGTACGGCTTAGACCATCAAATAATGACCAGTATTCAACAGAACCTTATTTTCTTTGAGTCATGAGTTTCTGAAGAGGCTTCATGAAGCGATCGATCTACCACCTGGTGGTTTTACACCTCCATGATGCTTCCATTTATCAGACAGTGAAAGGACAGTGGTGGGTCAAAAAAGGCTGACCATGAAGACTTGTGACCTTGACCTCTGACCTATCCAGTTCATCCTTGAGTCAGAGTGGTCATTACTGCAAAATACAAAAAAATCCCTCATAGTATTCTTGGGATACCGTGTTAAAGATAAAGGGATGAAAATGAGCTCCATGATTTTTGACCTATGACCTTCTTAATGTAATGATTTCATCCTTGAATCAGGATTATGAATTCTGTGGTTTGATCTGAATAAAACATTCTTGAATTATCGGGTTCACAAGGTTAACCTGGAGGTAATGGAAAAATGTTTTTGGAGTGAAGGTGTCACCATCCACTGTTAGTGACATCATCAACGACCTCCAGAGGTCAGGAGTGAAGGTATCACCATCTACTGTTAGTGACATCATCAACGACCTCCAGAGGTCAGGAGTGAAGGTGTCACCATCTACTGTTAGTGACATCATCAACGACCTCCAGAGGTCAGGAGTGAAGGTGTCACCATCTACTGTTAGTGACATCATCAACGACCTCCTGACCTCAGGAGTGAAGGTCTCCCCATCGAGGAACTTTTACTAAAGTGGTGGATTTTTGTGTCAAACCCACGTTGTCAGTCTTCAGTAACACAGCAGACCTTGGCCCTCCGTCCCAGTACTTTTGGAGGGGAGTGTACATATATCTGGCTGGGGCTGCTGACATCACAAGAGAATCAGGCCCCTCCCTTCTTACAGAAGGAAGGGCATTGTTTACGCCAACTCAGGCCGTGTGTTGTTGATCAGAAGATGCTTCAGAGCCTGTTTCAGAGAGTATTATCCAGTATAGATGTCAACCTTCTACGCTAATCTTTTGTTCAATTAAAATCCAAAGTTGCTCTTCTTCTGCAGAACTCTATGAAGGTCTTAGGGAGGACTGAAAACCTCTCCCTACAGTCCACGTGAGCGGTCTGTTCTCAGGCAAGCACAGCGAGTTTTGTCTGAACCATCTCACATCCTCAGTATAAACTTTGACCATCTGGTAGGCAATACAGAAACCCAAATACAAACTCAGGTGTTACTCCATTCTCTGTTTTGGACTGTGCCAGAGGAGGTCAGAAACGTCCCAGATCACTGTAGACCACATGCTTTAGACAGTGGACTTCAAAGATAGGGCCCTAATCTGGGTGATGGTCCTGAGGAGAGCTCTGAGTTTAGTCAGACAGGGGTATCTGCCCCCCTTTATGATCGCCTCCTCCTCCTCTCTGGTCTCAGATGCTTCTTCAGTCATCAGAACTATTCACTGTGGACAAAACATTCATATCACTCCCACGCTGTCAGCATGCAGCTGAAGAGCAGATTCTGTTTCTTCCACCATGTTATTGGCTGTTTCAGCCAGAGACCGATTAAAATATCAAAGCCCAGTTTTGATCATTTATGGCAGGTGTTACTTCACCAACAACATTCAGTGTTATTACTTTCCCTGAATGCCTCCCTTCAGAGTATTCTAACTGTTTATGGTGGAGTCCATCTCTCCCACGTGGACCATAAAGCGAACCCGTGCGCTCATATCATGAGAACAGGCCGGACCAGATGACGCCGAGGCATCTCAGTGCACCTGTTTCATTTAAAGAAACAATAGTAAGAGGATATTAATCCTGATCATGTCTTGTACTGCGGGAAGTCTTTGAGAGTCATTTAAATGAAAAACAACTTCATAAATGGTTATGGGATGTTTTACTTGAAGGTTCATGTGCTGAGACTCTCCTGTGGCTCCATGATGAATGTTTGATTCTATCGTCTTAGAAAAAAAGATTTGTATCATTTCAACTTTCCATCTTATGCTCCTGAAATATGATTCTTTACTTTTATAGCCTAACTCTATGTCATGATGTAACTTTCCCAGCAGCCTTTGGAGCAGCCAGTGAAAGTTAAATCTGAGGTTACTGTGTGATTTCAGGCTCATACTGTTATAGTAAATAAGATTCCAGCCAAAGTCAAACTCCCACTATCAGAGACAGATGGACGGGCGCTCTGTTTGCATACGTCCATCCAAGACAACATGGCTGTCTCTGTTTATCAATGCTGTAGTTACAGGGTTCCCACACACACTTAAAACATCTCATTTATGACTTTTTAAGAACATTTTTAGACCTGGACAGAGAAAGACTATCACCACTCTGAACGGCAAACATTAAAAATGAAAGGCATGTGAGATCTTTCCTGGTCCACCAGACTACAGCTGATTCTCCTGGACCATAGAAAGATATTTCTGTGCCAACATCACCCAGATTATTTCTAGGACGTTTGAATGACTGTTCTGTCAACAAACCACAAACTGATAATCATATATGTAGTGCATGTGTTGTTTTAAAGTGCACTGACGTTTATATGAAGTTAAATCTGTTTTAGGTGGTGATGTAGTGAAATATTTACTTTGCTTTTGTTTATTTAATCTTGATTTTTATAAACAGAGGTTTTCAGGAAAAGTTTTGTTTGTTTGTTTTAATGGATAGAGAAAGAGGACAGAAAAAGCTGCTGTCTTCTTTAGATCTCTAAAGTGGAGTCATTTATGTTTGCAGAGTTGTTCACACACTACTTGTAAACTGAGTCAGTGATAATCAGAAACCACCATCAGACAGGACGCCTTTAAACAAGCTGGATGCCTTTCTTTCCCACCAGGGGGCGCTCTTACGAGTGTGTTAAAATTATGAATTAAAAAAGAATCAAAGTATGAAAAATGTAAGTAGAATCCTGGAAAAGACTAAAGATAACAGTCCAGCTACATGAGCACACTGAGAAACCTCAATGTTTGAAAACTTGACTACTAAACAGAACGAGGCTTGTTCACAGTGGTTAATGTAAGAGGAAGGTCTGTGAAGCCATGCTGTTGTGATGGATGTGGTCTGTGGTTTAGCATGGTCCTGACAGAGACGTTGTCTGGATGGGAGCATATGTGTCTCTAAAAGCTCTCTCTCCTTTCCAGATGTTAGAGCTGCCCACGCCATAGGCACTAATGCACCCCCATACATCAGAGACACAGGCTTTAGACCTGAGCCAGGAGAACCAGCTGGATGCTCCAGATCCTCTTTAGTCCACAGGACACGGCGTCTGTGGTTTCCCCTGACCTCAGAACAGTTTTCCATCTTTCCTCTGACCTCAGAACAGTTTTCCATCTTTCCTCTGACCACAGAACAGTTTTCCATCTTTCCTCTGACCTCAGAACAGTTTTCCATCTTTCCTCTGACCTCAGAACAGTTTTCCATCTTTCCTCTGACCACAGAACAGTTTTCCATCTTTCCTCTGACCTCAGGACAGTTTTCCATCTTTCCTCTGACCTCAGAACAGTTTTCCATGTTTCCTCAGTCCATGTTAAATGAGCTTTGGTCCAGAGAAGACGGCGGTGTTTCTGGATCCTGGTCACATATGGCTTCTTCTCTCCATCATCCAGCTTTAACCGTCATTGGTGGATGGCACGGCCATCTGCGCTGCCTGTTTTTAATGCGCTGCCAGCAGAGGTTCTAAAGTTTACCAGCATCTTGGCAGTGGGTGAAAGCCTGTCCAGTACTTGATCCTGAGTGTCTGTCTTCTTACTCCATGACTCTCCCTTGTCTCTGTTCTTTGCTTCATCTGTCATCATCCTCCTCTGTCTCTC
This sequence comes from Cheilinus undulatus, assembly GCF_018320785.1. NCBI lineage: Eukaryota > Metazoa > Chordata > Actinopteri > Labriformes > Labridae > Cheilinus > Cheilinus undulatus. The sequence continues at coordinate 43,734,819 of NC_054882.1, read as the reverse complement.
TATCTATTCCACCAAACAGTGCTGAGTCAGTGACCGGCTCCTTCGGTCTTTGAACTGGTGCCTTAAACCAGCGGTTACTTCTCTTCAATGCTGAAAGGCAGCTGGAAGTTACTGTTCAGTCACAGTTTTGGAACGATATTTTAAAGTGGTTATGTATGTAGTGTTGCTTTAAACAACTTGGCTATATGAAATTAAAACTAATAGGAACCCAAAGATTGAGCCTTGAGGAACCCTGCAGTCTAAGTTAATCCTTGATCAGGCCAGGCTGCTGGGTGTAGTTACCATGAGGGTTAAAATCTCTTATAAAACTTGAGTTTTGCAACAACTTAATGCAGAAAAAGAAGGCTTGGTGTCTGGAGCTGCTAATGTCAGAGGTTACTCTGGGACTTAGAGTAAAACCTGACTGTCCTGATTGATAAAAGAAATAAAATAGAGATGTACATATGATCGTGAAAAGCTAACCTCGTCTCCTTCTTTCATTCCTGCAGGACTACACCATCACCATGTACTTCCAGCAGTCCTGGAGAGACAAACGCCTTTCCTACACCGGCATCCCCCTCAATCTCACCCTGGACAACCGTGTGGCAGACCAGCTGTGGGTCCCTGACACCTACTTCATCAATGACAAGAAGTCCTTCGTCCATGGAGTGACAGTGAAGAACCGGATGATCCGACTGCATCCCGATGGGACCGTGCTCTACGGCCTCAGGTGAGAGATATTTTTATTTTTTCAAATGGATTAAAGGAGTTTCAGGTCTGCTGCTCCTGCAGCCTGGAGTCTGAAACAGGAGACCTGATGTCTGGAGGAGCCGGTCTCTTTATAATTGTAACCCGTGGAATTAGATTGCCACACAGGGAACAATAGCTTTGGGGTTCTTGTTGCTGAGTTTTTATTTTACAACTGAAAAAATACGGCAGTGGCCTTTTAAGTCTCCACCTAACAAGCTCAACAGAACTCGTGGATGGCGCCGAAAATCCGAACACATCTACCTCAGCAGAGCTGTTTTTAGCCCTTTTGCATTTCCACAGAAACAGCGCAGTCATTTGAGCAAAACCCCAGAATTGTCGCGTGTGGTAAACAGGAAGAGAACCAGACCATGATGCACTTGGCGGAGTGACGTTGTTTGCAGAGTCAGAGTCAGAGTCATGAACTCTGACCTTAACTGAGGCCAGTGAGGCCTGCAGGTCTTTGGATGTGGTTCTGGGTTCTTCTGGGACCTCCTGGAGTGTTTTTGGTAAGCAGACCACAGAAGGACTGCCACTGTTCCCAGTTTTCCTCCTTTGTGGATAATGGCTCTCATTGTGGTTCGCTGGAGTCCCAGAACTCTGGAAATGGTTCGTAACCTTTCCCAGACTGGTACATGTCAGTGACTTTGTTTAATGTGTTCCTTTCTGAGATCTTGTGGCCTGCTTCAGTTTGTCTGACAGCTTCTATTTAAGGATTCTTGTTCCAGTCTGGACGTGGCTGGTGAAACTGAACTCAGCTTCCTAAAAGACGTGTTTAATCAAAGATAATTCATGATGTAACAAGGAGAGGGCAATTGCTTGTTCACATAGGGCCATGTAGGTTTGGATGCTTTTTCACTTTATGATCTAAAAACTGCACTGGGGCGGTTTGTGGCTGAGTGAGGATGAGGGTCAGCACCTCCAAGTCTGAGACCGTGGTCCTCTGCCAGAAAACAGTGGATCGCTCCTTCTGGGTGGGGAGGGTGTCTTTGCCCCAAGTGAAGGAGTTCAAGTACCTCGGGGTCTTGTTCACGAGTGAGGGTAGAGGGGGCCGTGAGATCAACAGACAGATTGCTGCAGGATCTGCAGACGTTGTACCACCACTGTGGTGAAGAGGGAGCTGAGCCGGAAGGCAAAACTCTCATTTTACCTCTAGATCTTTCTCCCAACCCTCACCTAAGGTCATGAACTCTGGGTAAGGACCAACAGAACACGTGATCGGAATGAGATTCCTCAGGAGGGTGTCTGGGCTCAGCCTTAGAGATAGGGTGAGGAGCTCGGACATCTGGAAGGATCTGGAAGTAGAGCGGCTGCTCCTTCACTAAAGGGAGCCGGTTGAGGTGGTTCAGGGATCTGATAAGGATTCCTCCTGGTCCGGAGGTCTTCCTGGCACGTTCAACAGGAAGGAGACCCCGTGTAGACCCAGAACTCGTTGGAGGGATTATATATCTCATCTGGCCTGGGGACGCCATGAAATCCTTCAGGAGGAGTTGGAAAATGTTGCTGGGAGGCGGTGTTGGGTAGTGTTACTTTTTAGATTACTGTGTTACTTACTGAGAAAAGTAACTTTACTCTTAACTCTACTCTTTCAGGTTATGTTAGTATGAAATTAAAATGTCTAAATTATTTTTCAGTGCACTGTTTTTGACTCATTTCTAAAAGTTTGCCATGAGGAAATGTTCGGCCCTTTGGTTGGCTAATCCATAACTCTGGATGAAATCTGCACTAATGTTGATGTGTAATCAAACGTTTGTTAAACGCGGTTGATAAACAGAGACTAAGGTCCCGCTGTGGCTGAACTGTATTTATGCTCATACAGACACGTCTTCATCGCTCCACTGCTTCACTCATCCATGCTCCTTATTTCTTACATACTCATGTCTCGCTGTGTTCGTGACCCCCTATGGCGTATACTGTCGTCTTTTCAACGTTCCTAAAAGGCTCACTGATGCAGAATGTGTCCATATGTTGTTGTGAAGAGCTGTTTTTATTTAGCCTCTGCTTTGGGGACAGTCTTAGCCAGAGGCATGATGTTTCCTCTACATCTGTTCTATCAGTGAATCCACCACAAACTTTTGTCCATATAGTTTAATATTTTTTTTATTTTTGCACCATTCAACCCATTCACAGACCCTCTGGATGCAAACTGAGGATGATTTAATCCAGTATGTATTTGTCCAGCTCTGTCGTCTAAGGATCTAAAGCTGCAGAAACGACGGTGTCAAACGTGTAAATATACTTGGTTGGCAGATTTCAGTCTGCAGTTGGCACTCATACAGATTCTGTCAGCTAATCACAGAGTGAAGGAGGAACTCGATGTAGCCTAATTAACAGAAAATAAGATAAATGTCCTCATTTCAAGCAATAAGATCTTTAGATTAATAATTTCATGAATGGTTGCTTCACACTGCAGAGCTGATGGGCCTTTCTAAAGGGGCTTTTCTCCACACAAGGCCTACGCAGATGCCTTTTTTTTCTCAGCTCCAACAGACCCCAGCTAGAAATAGTCATTTTTCCATGTTTGCACACAAACCCCTCTGCAGATCTCCAGAAGGAGCTTCTGATTAGCATGGAGAGCATTCCTCAAAGGCTTCCTTCAGAGGCTAAGTGTTGCTCTGTCTGTGTCTCCTCTGGAGCTCGGAGGGAGAACCAGCTGGTAAATCATTTATGAAGCCTCTCCTGGTGCAGTGTACACGGCCGTGCCCTCTGCAGCAGAGCGGAGCCACCATGAACCGAGCGGCGCGGAGTTAACTGAGGAAACTGTGGGCCAGTCGCTGTCAATAATTCAGACCTGGAGTTCAAAGGCGCTCCGTGTTTCAGCGTGAGAGCAGAGTGATGACTTGACACTTTTCAGATGAGGGATTTTTTTAAGCTCTGAGGCAGAGCTGCACATTTTAATAAGGTGGAATAAATCAAAGCAAGGATCGGCATCAAATCCTGACATTTAAAACCACCGTAGCACGCCGCTGTCCGTGTTTCACTCTTCATACTGTCACGTCATTTGTTGTGTGTGATTTTATTTCCATGCTCCACTCATGTTCTCTTTGATTTCTCTCCTCAGAGACCTGTTAAAGCTAAAAGAGCTGTTTACAATCCCTCATTTACTCACCTTGAAGACAAACAGAAATCTCAGGGAGCGTTCTCACTCACAGCTCGTTCGCTTTGTTTGGATTCAGATGATAAAATGCTTCCTGTTGAATCTTCCCCTGGGTCAGTTTGTAAAGCGGGCCAAAGCACACGCCACCGAGGGGTGTCCTTCCTCATCGGTGCCATGGGTACTAGTCCAACTTTGCAGTGTAGGACGGCTCCAGGATGCCAGTTATCCAGTTAACCAGCCCTTTAATTATTCCACAAAGATACCTGAGGAAATACAAACACAGTTTTTAAAGGATGATTTCATTTACTAAAGGAAAAACGCCATCCACACCTACCCGGCCCTAGACCTAACCACTGGTTGTTCCATCAGTGGAGAAGAGTTTGTGTTGACTGGTGACATCGCTGTGGAGGAATGTTGTCCCATTCTTCTTTGCAGAATTGTTTAATTCAGCCACATTGGAGGCTTTTCCAGCATGAGCAGCTTGTTTAAGGTCATTTCAATCAGATTTAAGTCTGAACCTTTACTTCTGAGGTCATTCAGAGGTTAACTTGGTGATGTTTTTCAGATCATAGCCCTGAATTATCAACGTGAGCTTGAGCTTTTGGTTTTTCGGTTTTTTTTACATTTTCAATGGAACACCACCTTACCAAAAGTTCAACTTGCCAGTCCACAGATTATTTTCCCAGGAGTCTTAGGGATCATCACGATGTTTTTTTGTTTTTTGGCAGATGTGAGTCAGTGAGACCTGCAGGTCTTAGATGTTGTTCTGGGAATTGTTGTAGGACCTCCTGGATGAGTCTTCAATGCTGTCTTGGAGTAATTTTGGTTGGCCGGCCACTCCTGGGGAGTTTCACCATTGTTCCAAGTTTTCCCACTTTGTGGATGTTGGCTCTCACCATCCCAAAGCCTCAGAAATGGCTTTGTAATCCTTTCCAGAATGAATTTCTGTTTCTAATCCATTCTTGAATTTCTTTAGATCGTGGCATTTTTGAGATCTTTAAGCCGACTTCACTTTCACTCTTTCCAAAAAATGCGATTAATCATAGTTAATCTACCTCTACCAGGGGCCAGATAGGTCTAGCCTCAACCACATTCTGCAGACCAACTCTGCACCATGATGGTGTGATGTTGTTCTACTGATGCAGTGTTGAAGTTGGTTTACAGAATGGATTTCTTTGACTCAAGTCTAGACGCTAAACGCAGCGATACCTGGGGCATGATGGGACATTTAACACCTGGGAACATGGACAATCAGGATTATGAAACGGTGCAGACAAGTTTGCGTAGCCTCACAGTGCTTTAACTGATCAGAGGATAAGAAGGAAAGGAACAGCAGATATTGAAGTGTTGAATCATGTTGAAGCGCTGATGTCCAGTTCCAGCTAACTGGGGTCTTCACCTGGAGGGACACAGGATGCAGCTGCATTTAAACTTGAACTGTTACAAACAGGAATTTCTTCTTTTAGTTAAAAATAATGTTTTCATTAAACTGCAGAGTCCCTTCAGTAATGCAGTTGTCAGAACGGTCTTTTTTTGTCTTAAGCGGTGTAAAACTGGAACATAATAATGCCCAGTATCCATCATTGGCTCCTGAATCCAACCAATCAGAAATCATGTCATGGCAGGCTGTGATATCAAACATGGAGTACCAAAGAATCATTATTCTATCACAGCGTGATGAAGCTTGGAAACAGACGGGTTTAAGACTTTAGAATGAGAACCACAGCCGTGTTCCTGTCTGTCCTTCTTCTATGGTAGATGTAGAAAGAAGACCAGCATGTTTACAGGAGGCGTCGTCTGATTATCGCTGATATTTCTGCAGGTTTTGGTGCTCATGCACAGCGTGGTTTAACAGGTTTGGCTCGCTCTGGACTGCGCCATCATGGCGTGCAGGATTTGGTGAGGGTGTGGCAGGTGGTTGAGCAGCAGGCCTCTGACCGTTGACCAGCACAGGAAAAGAAGCAACATGGCGGAGCCTCAGGGCACCAGTTCATTTAAAAGGAAGACGCTGTGGTGACGGTGGATCAGGGTCTACCAAGCAGCTGCAGACATGCAGGTGTTAATGGAGAGGCCCAGTCCTTACTGGGCTAAACAACAGAATCCTGTTCAGTTTAGATGGAATGAGAAAAACTAAAGCTCTCAGATAAACCTTTATAGTAGATGAAGAAGACAAATATAGAAAATAAAACTGCTTCTGAAAGTAACATTTATAATTTACCGTAGAATAAATCCTGTTTAAAACAAAGAAGCTGAAATATTTCTGTAGATATTTCTGCCTGGTCTTAAAATCTTCCAGTAAAATGAAAAATGATCTAAAGGCACCGAAACATCCATGAAGAGCAGATCGACCGAAACAGGAACAAGAACGTCAGAATGATCCAGATCCAGGACAGACTCCCAGATCTCACCTGCATCCCCCCCGACTACACCTGCATCCCCCCAGGTCTGTTTGTTATTTCAACTCTTACAGTCACCATCTGTGATCGTCAGCATCCTCTAGAACAGCGGTTCTCAACTGGTGGGTCTGGACCCAAAGGTGAGCAGTGAATGTGTGCCAGGACAGAACAATGTGGCTGTCCGTGATGTACAGACGCTCCAAGCGTAGGATTTTTAGGTTTTCCTGTGATGACAGGTTGATTTCAGTCTTTTTCTCTCAGTTTCAACTCATTTATCTGCTTTTCCTCAGGTTACAAACCTGGTTTTCCCAAAGAGGAGTTATAAACTATACATGTCTAGATATCATATTTGACTGAATGCATTAATGGGTCTGTTTTCCAACATCTAAACTAAACTCAGTCAGGCTGTTAGCAGAAAAAAGACCTGCTGAAGGCTCAGGACAGGACAGAGAGTGATCTGGATTAAAGGTCCCGATAAATGCTCTACAACTCTTAATTAATCAATTAATTAATTAATTAATTAAGCATGTTAAGGTGTGGAGAGAAAACATTGGCAGGTGGTATATGCCAAGCATTACCAGTAGCAACCCCGGCCCTGTAGTCTGTCAAACACACGCAGAGGTGAGTGTGTGATCATTATAGTGATTTCATTGAGAATACATGATTGGACAAGAGGATTGGGCTGCATCATTTACAAAGATTAAAAATGAGTTTTTTAATGTAAAAATCACATTTTAAATGATCATAAAATGTGTTTTTATCACACTACTGCGTACCTCATACAGCCCAACTTAAAAACAGCGTAATATCCCTTTAAAGCATTTATGTTTGTAATGTAGAGAACCTTTGTCATGGTTTAACTGGTAACTGCTGCTCCCTGTCTAAGAATTCATTGGTGTAAATTCACTGAACTGTTCATGAAACAAAAATATGATGAAATAATAAATAGATGAATAAAAGGCATACTTGACTCTTATTTTATGGCGGTTATATTTGGTTTTTAGTGGCCCCAGAACATTTTTAAGACTCAAATTGGTCTCAAAATTGTGAAATGCTGGCGTAGACCGAAAGTAAAGACTAAGAGTAGATTCTTGTTGACTGAACTAAAGCCCATGGTTTAAATTAGATAAAGATCTACATTCTTGTCCAGATCCCTGCTCCTCCTTCAGCTCTGAGACCGATCACAATGCCCACTTACTGGGCAGTTATGTCACCAGTTCACAACCGTCCAACGGCAACAGGACTTCAGCGTCCTGTTTCTCCAACAGGTAGAAGCCGGTCCAGCACTCTGGTCTGGGGTCTTGCTTGCCGTCACCGTACCTGTCCATATCTTCAAGAGGGTCTGGCTGCAGCCCTCAAGCAAACCTCTACGGCTGGAGAGCTCTACGGTGGGGCGAAACCTCTTCGCTGGGGCGTGCAGCGTGTTAGCTGTTGTTAGCATGACTACACCGCTGTGCTTATGACACATTAGTGTAGCCCCAGCGTACGGGGCTCTATTTGGCCGTGCAGCAGCACACCCTACGCTATTAAAACCCGACTGCTTTGGTTTAGGCGTTTAAAGCCGACTGGTTAGGTTTAGGGTCAGCCTGTCGGCAAGCGGATAGACCTGAAATTTTGTCGCGGGTAATATACGTCACGCCCCAGCGTAGAGGTTTGCTCGAGGGCTGCAGCCAGATGCCTCTCTATATCTTAGCCTTCGCCGTTATCAGTCTGTACTGAGACCTGCTACCTGGCTTTGTTTACCTGAAGTCTGGTGTGTGACCGAGTGTTTTAAAGCTATGTGCATGAGAGACCCGGGCCCCTGCCAACAGCAGACTCCTCTGGTGTAGATGCCATTCTGCCTGTGGACAGTGTCTGCAGTCTACAGATCATGTTCATCAACCTGCTGAATGTTCTGGTGGCAGCTGGTTCTCAGCAGATTAGCTCAGCCCAGGTGTCAGACACACACACACACACACACACTCAGAGGAAGAAAGACAGAGTGACACAGGGAGAGAGCTGTATCCAAGGACAGACCCAGAGTGTTTTCTATTTATGTCTAAACCAGGAGAGAGCATGCTGGAAGGACAGAGAGCAGTGGCTAGATTTGTCCAGAAACAACACTGGCCTGCCCCGCCTTCATGGCTGAGTGAACAGACGCCCTGCAGGCTGTCCACAACGTTCCCTCTGTCCTCAGAGGTAGAGACACAGAGCACCAGGGCCCAAAAGGAGTCAGGAGTTACGGTTTGATAAATGTCACAGAAAGAAGCGCTAGAACTGGAATAATAACGTCAACGGTAAATGTCAGGAAGGAGTCCTCACACGGGGCACCGGTATATACCATCTACACCTCCCCATACAAACGTCCTCATATAAGGGGACTGGACCGGGACTTCAGCTGAGGTGCAGCTACCCTGGGATTCAAAAATTACCTGAAGAACATCATGGGCAGGCCTGGGAGGAGGGGCCAATAAGACACACCCACTCACTTCCTCCTCACCATACATCTGCCCCATCAGCAGGCCGGTGGCACGTGATCCTCTATCAGACCCTTAGACCAGATCCTCTATTAGTCCCTCAGACCAGATCCTCTATTAGTCCCTTAGACCAGATCCTCTATTAGTCCCTCAGACCAGATCCTCTATTAGTCCCTTAGACCAGATCCTCTATTAGTCCCTCAGACCAGATCCTCTATCAATCCCTCAGACCAGATCCTCTATTAGTCCCTCAGACCAGATCCTCTATCAATCCCTCAGACCAGATCCTCTATTAGTCCCTCAGACCAGATCCTCTATTAGTCCCTTAGACCAGATCCTCTATTAGTCCCTTAGACCAGATCCTCTATTAGTCCCTCAGACCAGATCCTCTATCAATCCCTCAGACCAGATCCTCTATTAGTCCCTCAGACCAGATCCTCTATTAGTCCCTTAGACCAGATCCTCTATTAGTCCCTCAGACCAGATCCTCTATCAATCCCTCAGACCAGATCCTCTATTAGTCCCTTAGACCAGATCCTCTATTAGTCCCTCAGACCAGATCCTCTATTAGTCCCTTAGACCAGATCCTCTATTAGTCCCTTAGACCAGATCCTCTATTAGTCCCTTAGACCAGATCCTCTATTAGTCCCTCAGACCAGATCCTCTATTAGTCCCTTAGACCAGATCCTCTATTAGTCCCTCAGACCAGATCCTCTATTAGTCCCTCAGACCAGATCCTCTATTAGTGCCTTAGACCAGATCCTCTATCAGTGCCTTAGACCAGATCCTCTATTAGTCCCTCAGACCAGATCCTCTATCAGTGCCTTAGACCAGATCCTCTATTAGTCCCTCAGACCAGATCCTCTATTAGTCCCTTAGACCAGATCCTCTATTAGTCCCTTAGACCAGATCCTCTATTAGTCCCTCAGACCAGATCCTCTATCAGTGCCTTAGACCAGATCCTCTATTAGTCCCTCAGACCAGATCCTCTATTAGTCCCTTAGACCAGATCCTCTATTAGTCCCTTAGACCAGATCCTCTATTAGTCCCTCAGACCAGATCCTCTATTAGTCCCTTAGACCAGATCCTCTATTAGTCCCTTAGACCAGATCCTCTATTAGTCCCTCAGACCAGATCCTCTATTAGTCCCTTAGACCAGATCCTCTATTAGTCCCTCAGACCAGATCCTCTATCAGTGCCTTAGACCAGATCCTCTATTAGTCCCTCAGACCAGATCCTCTATCAGTGCCTTAGACCAGATCCTCTATTAGTCCCTCAGACCAGATCCTCTATTAGTCCCTTAGACCAGATCCTCTATTAGTCCCTTAGACCAGATCCTCTATTAGTCCCTTAGACCAGATCCTCTATTAGTCCCTCAGACCAGATCCTCTATTAGTCCCTTAGACCAGATCCTCTATTAGTCCCTTAGACCAGATCCTCTATTAGTCCCTTAGACCAGATCCTCTATTAGTCCCTCAGACCAGATCCTCTATTAGTCCCTTAGACCAGATCCTCTATTAGTCCCTCAGACCAGATCCTCTATTAGTCCCTCAGACCAGATCCTCTATTAGTGCCTTAGACCAGATCCTCTATCAGTGCCTTAGACCAGATCCTCTATTAGTCCCTCAGACCAGATCCTCTATCAGTGCCTTAGACCAGATCCTCTATTAGTCCCTCAGACCAGATCCTCTATTAGTCCCTTAGACCAGATCCTCTATTAGTCCCTTAGACCAGATCCTCTATTAGTCCCTCAGACCAGATCCTCTATCAGTGCCTTAGACCAGATCCTCTATTAGTCCCTCAGACCAGATCCTCTATTAGTCCCTTAGACCAGATCCTCTATCAGTCCCTTAGACCAGATCCTCTATTAGTCCCTCAGACCAGATCCTCTATTAGTCCCTTAGACCAGATCCTCTATTAGTCCCTTAGACCAGATCCTCTATTAGTGCCTTAGACCAGATCCTCTATCAGTGCCTTAGACCAGATCCTCTATTAGTCCCTCAGACCAGATCCTCTATTAGTGCCTTAGACCAGATCCTCTATCAGTGCCTTAGACCAGATCCTCTATTAGTCCCTCAGACCAGATCCTCTATCAGTGCCTTAGACCAGATCCTCTATTAGTCCCTCAGACCAGATCCTCTATTAGTCCCTCAGACCAGATCCTCTATTAGTGCCTTAGACCAGATCCTCTATCAGTGCCTTAGACCAGATCCTCTATTAGTCCCTCAGACCAGATCCTCTATCAGTGCCTTAGACCAGATCCTCTATTAGTCCCTCAGACCAGATCCTCTATTAGTCCCTTAGACCAGATCCTCTATTAGTCCCTTAGACCAGATCCTCTATTAGTCCCTCAGACCAGATCCTCTATCAGTGCCTTAGACCAGATCCTCTATTAGTCCCTCAGACCAGATCCTCTATTAGTCCCTTAGACCAGATCCTCTATCAGTCCCTTAGACCAGATCCTCTATTAGTCCCTCAGACCAGATCCTCTATTAGTCCCTTAGACCAGATCCTCTATTAGTCCCTTAGACCAGATCCTCTATTAGTCCCTCAGACCAGATCCTCTATTAGTCCCTCAGACCAGATCCTCTATTAGTCCCTTAGACCAGATCCTCTATTAGTCCCTCAGACCAGATCCTCTATTAGTGCCTTAGACCAGATCCTCTATCAGTGCCTTAGACCAGATCCTCTACCAGTCCCTCAGACCAGATCCTCTATTAGTCCCTCAGACCAGATCCTCTATTAGTCCCTCAGACCAGATCCTCTATCAGTGCCTTAGACCAGATCCTCTATTAGTCCCTCAGACCAGATCCTCTATTAGTCCCTCAGACCAGATCCTCTATTAGTCCCTCAGACCAGATCCTCTATTAGTCCCTCAGACCAGATCCTCTATTAGTCCCTTAGACCAGATCCTCTATCAGTGCCTTAGACCAGATCCTCTATTAGTCCCTTAGACCAGATCCTCTACCAGTCCCTCAGACCAGATCCTCTATTAGTCCCTCAGACCAGATCCTCTATCAGTGCCTTAGACCAGATCCTCTATTAGTCCCTCAGACCAGATCCTCTATTAGTCCCTTAGACCAGATCCTCTATTAGTCCCTCAGACCAGATCCTCTATTAGTCCCTCAGACCAGATCCTCTATTAGTCCCTCAGACCAGATCCTCTATTAGTCCCTTAGACCAGATCCTCTATTAGTCCCTCAGACCAGATCCTCTATTAGTCCCTCAGACCAGATCCTCTATTAGTCCCTTAGACCAGATCCTCTATTAGTCCCTCAGACCAGATCCTCTATCAATCCCTCAGACCAGATCCTCTATTAGTCCCTCAGACCAGATCCTCTATTAGTCCCTCAGACCAGATCCTCTATCAGTCCCTTAGACCAGATCCTCTATTAGTCCCTCAGACCAGATCCTCTATTAGTCCCTCAGACCAGATCCTCTATTAGTCCCTCAGACCAGATCCTCTATTAGTCCCTTAGACCAGATCCTCTATTAGTCCCTCAGACCAGATCCTCTATTAGTCCATTAGACCAGATCGTCTATTAGTCCCTTAGACCAGATCCTCTATTAGTCCCTTAGACCAGATCCTCTATTAGTCCCTCAGACCAGATCCTCTATTAGTGCCTTAGACCAGATCCTCTATCAGTGCCTTAGACCAGATCCTCTATTAGTCCCTCAGACCAGATCCTCTATTAGTCCCTCAGACCAGATCCTCTATTAGTCCCTCAGACCAGATCCTCTATCAGTGCCTTAGACCAGATCCTCTATTAGTCCCTCAGACCAGATCCTCTATTAGTGCCTTAGACCAGATCCTCTATCAGTGCCTTAGACCAGATCCTCTATTAGTCCCTCAGACCAGATCCTCTATTAGTCCCTTAGACCAGATCCTCTATTAGTCCCTTAGACCAGATCCTCTATTAGTCCCTTAGACCAGATCCTCTATTAGTCCCTCAGACCAGATCCTCTATTAGTCCCTTAGACCAGATCCTCTATTAGTCCCTTAGACCAGATCCTCTATTAGTCCCTTAGACCAGATCCTCTATTAGTCCCTCAGACCAGATCCTCTATTAGTCCCTTAGACCAGATCCTCTATTAGTCCCTCAGACCAGATCCTCTATTAGTCCCTCAGACCAGATCCTCTATTAGTGCCTTAGACCAGATCCTCTATCAGTGCCTTAGACCAGATCCTCTATTAGTCCCTCAGACCAGATCCTCTATTAGTCCAGACCAGATCCCAGACCAGATCCTCTATTAGTCCCTTAGACCAGATCCTCTATTAGTCCCTTAGACCAGATCCTCTATTAGTCCCTAGACCAGATCCTCTATTAGTCCCAGACCAGATCCTCTATTAGTCCCTCAGAGATCCTCTATTAGTCCTCAGACCAGATCCTCTATTAGTCCCTTAGACCAGATCCTCTATCAGACCAGATCCCTTAGACCAGATCCTCTTAGTGCCTTAGACCAGATCATTCTTAGTATCCTTAGACCAGATCCTTTAATGCAGATCCAGACCAGATCCTCTATCAGTGTCATGATCCTCTATCTAGTCCCTCAGACCAGATCTCTATTAGTCCCAGGGCCAGATCCTCTATTAGTCATCAGGCTCAGACCCTCTAGACCAGATCTCTAACAGAGGATTAGACCAGATCTCTGATAGTCTGGTCAGACCAGATCCTCTATTAGTGAGCCTGCATCACTGATCCTATCTAGGAGACCAGATCCTCTATCCTAGTCCCTAGACCAGATCCTCACAATGATCTGAAGATCCTCAGTGGCCCAGAGCTGGTCCACTGACAGGTCACTGAGATCATGCCATCAGACAGGAGAGTTTAATGGAGGATCTGGCCTAGTTGGGTCCACTAACTGTTTTAAAGCTCAGGGATCACCTGAATCATCATCTGCTCCTGCCAGTGCTGCAGGACCAGATTTCACTCTACCAAGATTTCTCACCCCCTCCCGGTTTGTCATTTCAGTGAAGGTATGGCTCAGCCAACTACGAGGTGGCTTTCATTTGGAGCGTATGAAAAAGCAGAAGAGTCTATCGGCCTAACTGAGTCTGAACCTTTTCAGATTTTGGAGCAGTGAAAAGTTCAGGCCTCCAGAATTCAGGACACATCTTCTCTGTTTCGTTTAGTCTGAGATGTAGAACAACCTCTAAGCTGGAGACAGGCCATTTACATCAGTATGAGACAGCAGTCCTCGCTGAGTAACTGAGTTTATATGAGAATAAGTTCTTTACAGTGAACTTCATTAAAACAAACATGACGTGCTTTCAAATGGCATTAGCAGTGACAATAGCAGGTGAAAACATGACGTTATAAATACTTCTCCCCCCATAATTTTGCAGTTGAGGGTTTCAAGGGGTCTCTTGTGTCAATTAAGGGGTCTCAGACCCTCCTAGACCCCCGTATTTCACACAGTGCCTGTAGTTTTTGGCCACCACACACGTGACCTGCATCCAGATTCTGCTGTGGTAGCCCATTTCTTCCTGGGAGTAGCCACTATTCATGCTCTCTCTCTCTCACCCACACGTCCAGATGTGGACCCAGACTAAAAACCAGATTTTCATCAGTTCTCTGACGAAGGAGAAGTTTAAAATGAAAAGAGGATCTGGGATGGGAGCCACTGCACACTTTTTAAAAGCTTGGATCACGCTACATCATATCTCTCCTCGTCTCTGCTTTTGTCTCCTCAGATTTCCCTCCTTCTATTCTCTTATTTGACTCCCCCTCCTCTTATTCCTTCTTTCTCTTTCTGAAGGTTTTATTCCAGCGAGGAGGCCGTTTCCATTTGGAGCGATGAAAAAGCAGAAAGTGGGCAGAAAACTGTCGATCCTTTTCATGACGTTGTTGTCAGTTTGATGGTTCAGGATCCAGATGATTCAGGACGGAGCAGGTTTCTCTCTCTGTTCTCGCGTTAAAGCAGAGACGGGGGTCAGAACAACCTCTGGAGCTGGAGGACGAGGCCGACACAGGATAGAGAAAGACACAGTCCTCTGAGTAGCCACCAGGGGCCGCTAAAGCAGAGAACGGAGGTAAATCGATGAACAGAAAACCAGTTCACATCGATCCTGACTGACCCTGTTAGTCCAGATGAGGGGTTTTCAGCTGGTCCAGCCTCCAGACCACTAAATTCCTTAAAGGGTGCACGTTTATCCAACGAATAATTTTACAGTCTGGATCTTTGAAAGGAAAAATATCTGAGAGAAATAAGAGACTTCTGTATGACTTTATAGTGAGAGATGCTGAGTGAGGAGGGTAACTGTGACTGCCATGGCTGTCACTCTAAGCAGGGTTAAATGAGTCTAAGGTCCCAGCTGTCTTTAGCCATGTGTGGCACAGACGAGCATGATGAAGATGTCAGTACTCAGGTTGTTTCTTGGACTTCTCCTTCTTTCAGGAGGGAAACTTTCTTAAAGTGGGGGTATTATTTCTTTTTCAAGTCTTTCCACCATCTCTCTGATACCCATGTAGGAGCTTCACTGGTTTACAGCTCAAAAACTCCTCCTGTTCCCCACATTGAAAAACCCTGATTTTAACCTCCGTCTGAAGCGCTTCGTTTTTGCTGCGGTCTCTTGAACCCCCCCAACTGGCTGATTTTCCGGAGGCTGGCCGGCAGCAGGACTCAATATTTTGTGCCCGCCCCCTCCAATGTGGTTATGTTTAGGTACTTGTAAACGCTGAATGAACCGGTCTGACTGAGTAAAATATGGCGAATGTTGATATCCGTCTAACGTGTTAGACCCGGAGTCTGATCCTGATAGTTTGGAGAGAGGGGGGGAAGAAAACCAGCAGCAGAGAAGGATGGAGCAGGACGAATCTGTTTGGTAAGTGTTTAATTACTGTGGCACTAAATGGCTGAAGGCCTTGTGGGAGCGGTCTGTTCCACTCTGCCGGCAGCATGGATGAACCATGAACCAGTCAGGGCATCCTATTGCGATGACCTCATCAGTTCGCTCCATCGAAGTCTCGTCTCAGGAAGATCTCAGAGAGATTCCCAACGAACCGTTTTCATCAGTTTACAGTCTAATTCCAAGATTTCTGCCGCATACGTTTATCCTTCGGTTTGAAAATTTGCAGACGTGGAGTATGGACACCCAGCATTGTGACTTTATATTCATGTTTTAAAATCAGAAAAGTATAATACCCCCTCTTTAAGGTGGTGCTTGGTGAACACATTAACATCACCTTCCTTTAAATAAATGCTCTGTTATTCTGAACATTTACATGGATGTGAGTCTCTCCAGATTCTTCAGTCTGAGGCGTTTTCGAGCCTGCAGAGGCCAGATTTACAGTTTCAGTTAGAGACAGAAGAAAGATCCTCAGAATGGTTCTGACCTGTAGAAAGTTCCAGTGCCAACCACAGGAATATCCAGCAAGTTACTGTTGAGAACCATTATGGGGGGGGGTTGCTGCTTCAGACAGCGCAGGTATTCCCACTGATATCAGGCTCAGGGTCTGGATGAACGTTTCTAAGCTGTTCAGTCTGATGAGTCCTCAGACCAGCATAACTAAATAAATAATAATAAATAAATAAATAAATCACCCTCCATCTACTTCAGATGTAATCCAGCCTTTCTAACAACAGCTTGCTTTGCTCTCACACTCCTCCATAGATTCTAATACGGCTGATCTGCTCTCTGTGTTACAGTCAGTATGATGTTATATGCCACTCACTATATTAAAACCAAGCTAATGATGTGAAATCATGAAGTTCTTTCCTTTTTTGTCTTAATCTCCTCTGCCCTGAAATATTTGGAAGCTTTTCTCACAGTTTCTGAAGGAGCTGGGGAGATTTCTCTCCACAGCAGCACACTGCAGAATCATTATCCCCTGAAGGTTCCCACAATTATTCATCCAGCGTGCTCTCTGCTGACACACAGCTATATTTAGGTTTGCCAAAATGACCTCAGCACTGACTGGCGTACACGTTCGGATATTAGCGGCTCCGTATCTGCGTTTGGCATTAAACGGCGTGCAGCATGCTCTGTTACAGCACAGATGCAGCAGACCTGTTCTCTGTTTGTTTCTGAGGCTGCTGGAGGACGGCTGTCCTCAATAACCAAAAAAGATAAAAGATGACAGAGCAGCTAAGTTTAGTCGGAGCCGCTGGGCCTGTGCTGATGCTCTGTTTATAAAGCTGCTCGTCATGGCGCCGTATATAGGCCTTCATGAGAGGAGGGCTCACAGAGAGACTGAATAGCCATGGGGGGGGGGGTCCATAAGCAGAGTCCAGGATGTTATGTAACACCCCCAGTCTTATGTATAATCAGTTCAACCTGATATTAGATTCAAGGTTTTTAAAAGGCTGTTTTCACCTTAGGTTTAAACTGTTTGGTACCATTCCTGAGCACAGTTGGTCCCCTTTAACTGATTCTTTTCCGAGTTATCTTTAACCATCAACTAAGTATTTGGGGTAAAACATATTTCAAAGCAGGATTTTAACTTATGTATTTTTGGTAATTTGGGACTTGATTTTATCTTTTTTGTTTTCCCACTGTACCTAATGGTTAGACTGTTTAAATTAGTTAATTAATCCGTGGACTATTTAAGTGTGGGGTTTGAGAAAATGCTGCAAAAAATGTTCTAAACTTTGGAAAACGCAGTCAAATTATAGGAGAAAAACTAGTAAACAGTAACAAAGAGGAACACATTTAGAAGTACTCTCAAAGTCAATTCAGATTAATCACAAATGCATCAGAGTCAGCTACAGAACTTCTTTCTTTCCTGGTTTTTATGACTAACAGCACCAGCTGTGGCTTTGGCTCAGTGAAAAACACCATCAGTGTCTTTCGTCGGAAAGTGAGCGGTGCAGATTAGACATGAATCTGACATCCTCTTCATGCATCAGTTTTTATAACTTTAAGATAAAAAATTATTAGACACTGGAAATGCTGACACCTTTGCATTGTTATGGAAAATTATTTCACAAAGCTGCAGCAGTTTATTTCTGCCATTCTCTCCAGGTTGATACAGACATGAGGCCTCTGAATAACCGTGTGTGCGTGCCTTGAGTGTGTATGTGCGCATTTGCTCTATCTGATTGGTCACCAAAGTCACATGACACAGAAAACAGTGCAGCAGCGGACCTTTGGCACAACGGACAGACGAGAGCGACTGCAAACAAACAGATGGGGTGCATGGTTAGACGTTTTTTTTAGAGTACTCATTTAATATCGATATTTTTAAAAAGTACTCGTTACCAAATGTGACTGAAGCCAGATAAAGTTCCTGCAAGTCATTCCGGCATTCGGCATTCTGGTGGTTGAGAAAAAAGGATACAAAGTCGTTTTCATCAAAATGATCATTTTTCATTTTTTCTCATTTTATGCAAGTCTGACATTTAAACTACTCATTCAATGAAAAAAGTAACACAAATGTGATATTTAATAGCGTTAATTTTGTGTTTTAAGATGCTCTATTCTCACAGTTTCTGCGGGAGATTGAGGGGAGGGGAAAGCGAAACTGCTGGGTGATAATTGGCCACTCAGCCTGCCAGTGTTCCCAGTTTCTCCCATTGAGATGGACAATAACAAACACCACATGGCTCAAACGCCACCCCTCTCGGCATGTATACAGCTGTTTCTAGTTCTAGTAAACTTCAGGATCACTGGACAGTGAAAGTTTGATGAAGGCAGATTTCCTGTGGGAATATTTTGATGAGCGTCACCAGTCCGATCCAGAAGCTTGGTTTGGGTGGACTTTATGTAAATGTGGCTCTGTTGTTCACACCCATCACCCGACCTGCCTGAAGGTAGGAGAAGTCCTGAAACTTTGAGCCTGGTTTTCTCAGAACAAACAGGAACTAGAAGTGAACATTCATATGAGCATATCTTTGTAAAATACGCTCAGATTAAGGTGATGATACACCATTAGAAAGCTTTCATAATGTGTAAAAAACTCAGAAATGACCTCGGACGACTTGCAGGAGTTTTACCAGCTTTGGTCACAAATGAGTACTTTGTAAATATCGATATATCGATACTTTAGGATCGATACGCCCACCACTAATGTGTAACATAGAAATAAAATCAGAATGCAAACCCATATTTAATTCTCAATAGAACCGATCAGATGTTGAAAGTATTTCATGAAAACTGTGTTCCCAAGTGTTCCCGAATGTTCCTTAATGTTCCCGAATGTTCCCAAGTGTTCCTGAGTGTTCCTGAATGTTCCTGAGTGTTCCTGAGTGTTCCCGAATGTTCCCGAATGTTCCTGAGTGTTCCTGAGTGTTCCCGAATGTTCCTGAGTGTTCCTGGGTGTTCCTGAATGTTCCTGAATGTTCCTGAGTGTTCCTGAGTGTTCCTGAGTGTTCCTGGGTGTTCCTGAATGTTCCTGAATGTTCCTGAGTGTTCCTGAGTGTTCCTGAATGTTCCTGAGTGTTCCTGAGTGTTCCTAAATGTTCCTGAATGTTCCTGAGTGTTCCTGAGTGTTCCTGGGTGTTCCTGAATGTTCCTGAATGTTCCTGAGTGTTCCTGAGTGTTCCTAAATGTTCCTGAATGTTCCTGAGTGTTCCTGAATGTTCCTGAGTGTTCCTGAGTGTTCCTGGGTGTTCCTGAATGTTCCTGAATGTTCCTGAATGTTCCTGAGTGTTCCTGAATGTTCCTGAGTGTTCCTGAATGTTCCTGAGTGTTCCTGAGTGTTCCTGAATGTTCCTGAGTGTTCCTGAATGTTCCTGAGTGTTCCTGAGTGTTCCTGAATGTTCCTGAGTGTTCCTGGGTGTTCCTGAATGTTCCTGAATGTTCCTGAATGTTCCTGAGTGTTCCTGAATGTTCCTGAGTGTTCCTGAATGTTCCTGAGTGTTCCTGAGTGTTCCTGAATGTTCCTGAGTGTTCCTGAGTGTTCCTGAATGTTCCTGAGTGTTCCTGAATGTTCCTGAGTGTTCCTGAGTGTTCCTGAGTGTTCCTGAGTGTTCCTGAATGTTCCTGAGTGTTCCTGAATGTTCCTGAGTGTTCCTGAGTGTTCCTGAGTGTTCCTGAGCCCATGCAGTGATGTCAGTACAGAACCATGCCTGTTTTTAAGGAAGTTCGGGGAGATTTCACATTATTCTTGCACCTGCTGATGATGTTCTGTAGACCAGGGATCCTCAAAACCCAAAGCCAAGGTGCAGCCAGAGACAGATGACCCCGTCGTACCTGAAGCTGGTTGAAGCCTAGTTCAACACAGCTGTGCTTGTTCAGGAACAGTCGTGTTCAGACTGAAACTTTAAGGATTTTTGTGAACATTCCTCAGATTTCAGTGTGAATCTGACCAAATGAACATGTTTTTATTTTACATTTAACTAATTTTACACATATTTTTTTTAGAAATTGTAAAATATACAATTTAAAACCACTGAAAATGTTCTTTGTTTTTTTTAAGATTTTACTTTTGGCCTTTATTTGATAGTACAGTGGATAGAGTTGGAAACAGGGGAGAGAGCGGGGAGAGACATGCAGGAAATAGTGCCACAGGCTGGATTCCAACCCGGATCGCCTGCATATATGGCATGCGCCTTAACCACTCGACTACCGGCGCACCATGTTCTTTGTTTTTTAAAGGCGACCCCTTCTTAGTGTATTGTGACCCCTAAGGGGGTCCCAACCCCCACATTGAGAACCGCTGGATAGTGGGATATTCAAAGGCTTTGACGTTTTTCTGAAATGGTTCCACTGGTCTGATTGGTGCCCATCTTTCCTCCTGAGAGACTCTGCCTCTCTTAGATGTTATTTTATACCCAGCCATCTGTTAGTGTCATAAAACTGCTCCTGCTTTCATTTCCCCATCCCTACTTTTTTCAGATGTGTTGTTGCCATCAAACATGGCTCATATTTTCATGCAATGTCTCAGTTTCCACATCTGACATGTTGTTTATGTTCTATTGTGAATAATGTGAGTTTATGAAATTTGTACATCATTGCATTCTGTATTGGTTTAAATTTAATACAGTGACCCAACTTTTTTGGAAAAGGGGTTCTCCGTAGAACATAGGCTCAGTCATTTTTTGGTGGTTGTGGACATTTCAGAGAGAAATGTCTACGTACTGTACCTTTAACTTTCTATCCGGCTCTGCTCATACATTAATCATATACAGCATGTGCCTCCAACAGAAGTCTGACAGCTCAGATCAGCATCATGTCCTCGGAAGTTTGGCTCAAGATCTGACCGGCCTTCTCTCCACCGCCGCCCTGGCTCTGAAATCTGTGATCCCGTCAGAGCTGATTCATCATGGAAATGTAAAACGTCCACAGTCAACTGTAATGGTTTCTGTTTTCTCCCACATAGAATCAGAGATGGACTGGAGGGTAGAGAGCGCTGAGGCTCCTGTTGGGTCTGTTTTTAGGTCTATGTGCGTGCTTTTAGATGGAGTCCATTTTTGGATGGTTCAGACATGAAAACACGGCCGGTCCATTGAAGACCTAATGATAGCATCCTGAAGTCTCTGCTGACAGGTCAGCGACGACACTCTCTGTTTCCACCCAGCGTCCACACGCTCTGCTCCTTCTTCATAATTCATCCAGAGCTCCTTAATGCTCTCAGCAGGTCTAGGACATGGATCCACGGCCCCCAGAATATTCAAACAGGAACGAAAAGAATGAATATTCATGTGCTGAGGAGCTTTTTACGTCCCGACACTGGAACCGCTGAAAATATGGACATGTGAGAGCAGCAGAGTAAAGACCATCCAGAGGAGCGTTAGTGGACCTTCATTGGCTTTCAAAGACACTCATCAACCCACCAGAGAGGGCTCGCCACCATGCAGTACAGGATCTGATAACTCCATATGGGGGGCAGGAAGTGGCTTCTGCTATCAAAATGACGTTTTGTTCTGTTTACATCTGTGCCAACCAATCAAATTTAAGAAAGAAAATTAAAACAATCAGTAATACAGTAATACTCCAGTAATACTGCAGCAATACTGCAGTATTACTGGAGTAATACTGGAGTATTACTGGAGTAATACTCCAGTAATACTCCAGCAATATTGCAGTATTACTGCAGTAATTGCTCGCCAGTACTGCAGTATTGCTGCAGTAAAAGTACGGCAGCTTGTTGAAACGTGCCTCAGTAGCAGTGGAACTGTTTGTCTGTAAATGAACTCCAAGTACTGAGTAGCTACTGTCCCACCTAAGGAGTCTGTGCAGTAAAGTATGATCTTTCTTTATTATACAATCACAAGAAAATATGAATCTCCAACCAAGTCATTCATCATTTATGAATCAGCTGAATCTGCTGCTTTTGACCGTCACGTTGTCTTCTTTGAATTCTACGGTTCTATCTGCAGTGGATAATGAGATAGTGAGCATCAGCGTTTGGGTTTTTAGAATAATCTGGTAGGTGGGACCTGGTAACTAGTAGGAAACTGGCAGACATACTGAATATCCTCTAGATGGGAAATATCACATTTCTGTAATATCTGTAAATGTATATTTCTAACAGGTTAGACACAGAAACATCTTTCTTATTCTTAAAACTCTGTAACCAAACGCGGGGTCATAAATAAATGAAAAAACATCTGAAAACGTTTCTGCATTTATTAAAAAGATATTGATTTGGTTTGTTTTGGCATTTCTGATCCGACTGTTCCAGCATCAGTGAATCAGAGTTTATGTTGTCATTCAGACCCATCGTTTCTCAGATTTAGAGCTTTAGGACTTTTTAAAGAACTGGATGAAGACAGAAACATTTCCATCTACTTTTTTCTTAGTCGTAAGAATTAATGTGTAATTGTCATGTTGTAATGGGGCGTGTCTTGTCACCTACACTCCTCTGTAATGTGGAAACCTGCACACTCAGCATTTCTCCAAAGTTAAGTCCCGCCCCTCTCAGTGATATTTCTGGACTGTTCAGTCATAAGACGTTATTTCTCAACAGAAGGCTGGTGTTTTCGTTTCAATCATAAATTTCTCATGATTGGGAAGAAATGTTCTTTAAAGTGCTCTTCAACATTCACCCCTGAAGAAACACCAGAGAGCGTGTGTGTGTGTGTGTGTGTGTGTGTGTGTGTGTGTGTGTGTGTGTGTGTGTGTGTGTCCTGGGACCGCTTCCAGCACGAATGTGGAAGTTCACTTTTAGCTGCATTTCTCCCTCAATATGAGGAGTCTATGAATAAAAACAGAAATGTGGTTTTCTATTTAGCAAATACGCCTCATGTGGTACAGAGGTCAAAGACTTCTCATATTGTCGTACTGTTTTGGTTGAGAGCCCCCTGCTGGTGGAATTCTGCTGTACAAAAGTAGAAGTAGAGGGTTGTGATGATAATGTATGGTGCAGGTCCATTTAGTCCAGCCTTCCTCTATTTCCTCTGATTCTTTAACCACTTTATTCACTTCCTGTCTCCTATCTAACGTTCATGTGTCGTCAGGATCATGTGACTGCAAACAACCTGTTGAACTTCAAGGACTATCACCTGGATCCTCTACTGTAGCAAACAGCTGCCATAGCACACCCATATTTTAGTGATTAAAGTCATCTGCATGAAATTAAAAGACACATTTCACTGTTTTCAGTCAGATTTTCATCAGTTGCAGCCCAGCCATGTCATTTCATCTCTGCTGTTTGGTTTATGCTCTCTCCTCTCAGCCAGTCTCTGCTGGTTTGATGATCGTGTGATTCCATCATTTATAGATTTATTTATTTATGATAAAAAGACAAATGTTCTCTCTCAGGTCTTTGTTCGTTCTGTGAGGTGCGTACAACCTGATGTGGAGGATTTCTGGGGCAGTCTGCTGAAAATCCTCACTGGAACCAGCCTAGACCAGTAGCTACCAACTCTGCCGTTCCACAGGACAGAGATCGTCTCTCTCAAAGCCCAGAAGTGAAACAGAACGACTCAATCAATCCTTTTCAGCTAAATGGCCAAACGGCCTCCCCCCTCAGATAGAAGACTTCAAAGTGGGAGGACATGAGTCTCAGCCGTTCGCCCGGATTTTAGCGTTAAGTCTTAATTACTCATAGCTGTAATTAAGATTAAACACACGGCCTTTCAGAGGGAGCTGAGCTGCAGTCCTGACTCCAGCAGTGCAGAGGCAATTATGGGAAAGAAACAGAAAGTTCACTTCCAGGATTTCTGTGACCAAGGCCTGGAACAGACTCTTCTGTTTTTATCAGAAGTCACTGAATCTTTTTCAACATAAATACTGAATTTTTAAATGATGGTTTTTAGTTTTGGAGGACAGTTATGTAAGGGAACAGCAGTGTTGAACTAAAGACCACACTATCCCAGACCAAGACAAGACCCAGACTTTTGGAGGTCGAGACCGCCACCAAGACAAGACGAAGACCATAAGAATCCATTTTTAAAACCATGACAAGGATGAGCGTTCTCTCCTTAATTCTAGTTTTCTTTTTAATAAATCTGACTGATAAAAACGAGTCTGCAACTCTTTCAAAGCACAAAAGGCAAAAATCTGAAATGAACAAGTTTGTTCAACTAACTTCCTGTAGAAAATAAATCCTGGTCTGTATTTAAAAGCCACAGAGAAGTCTGGAATGATTTTAAATCAGTGAAAATGAGATGTTTCTCTGGATTGGTCAGGTGGATGAGGTCTAAAGGGTTCAGAGGGTCTGACCGGCTGATGTCTGAGTGTTTGCAGGTTCAGCTGTTTGTTGGTTTAGCGAGGGTTTCTCCTTATTCTCACATTAATGCAGTACAATAATAGATCAGTGCTGGTCTAGACCAGAGACTCTCCAGTCCAAGACAAGACCAAAACCACCAAAATATGGTCTCAAGACCAAGACTGTTCTAGAGTACTACAGCACCAGGGAACAGAGCTCTACTGACGAATGAAACACTCACTTCCTGTGGTTCAGCTGAGTCAGCAACACTGTAAATGGTTACCAAGATTGAAAACTTAGATGAAGTGTTGGATAACTGATCTTGTTTTAAAGTTAATTTCTTATTTTCAGTGTGTTTAATCTTAAATCAAGCATGATCAGATCCTTTTGTCTCATTAGTCAGGAAGTCCTTAAACTAAATAAATCAGTGTTAAAACCAGCTTCATTAGTTCTCTCACCCACAGTCTCATGGTTTTAAGGTGGACCTCTCTTTCTCTCATAGCTTTAAAACTCTGCTGTGCTTAATAATGTGGAACAGAGTTTTCATTTTAGAAATAACGGTTATCATTATGGAGTTTGTTCAAAAACATCTGAATTATGCTCTAACGGCTGATGACTTGAAAAATATTCTGTCACCTGCATTAATATTTAGTAAATAAGAGAAAATGTCATTTGCATAATAATGTGGAAAGCGGTGTATTTTGTGTTTGATGGTTGCCGTTTGCTCTGCGGTGCTAAAATTCAAACGTCTCTGAGCCATTAAAGGTGTTGATGTTGTCAGACTGATTCTGAGGATGTGCAGCAGCCCTGACTGACTGTGCTGACCGTTTCATACCGACCACCCTGGTTGTGGTTTCAGTAGAAGCACTTAGATGTGTGGTCTAAAAACTGGTTTTAAGTTTTATGCTTTAGTTTAACATGGATTTAGACTGGAGCTGCACGGTGGCACAGTGGTTAGCGCTGTTGCCTCAGCACGAAGGTCCCTGGTCTACTGCCTGATCAGGGCCTTTCTGTGTGGCGTTTGCATGTTCTCCTCATGCACATGTGGGTCCCCCCCCCCCCACCAAAAACATGCTCATTAGGCTGAAATATCAGAAACATATTTGAGTTTATTTCCCTCATGTTTAGGCTGTAGGGAGTTCGTTCTCAGCAATCTCAGCATGAAATCAGCATTTTCTGCTTATTTAGGCCTTTTGAAGCGTTCTGCTGACGTGCTGATTTCTAGATTTAACAATCTTTGAGAAATCTGCCAAGTCAAATGATCGCTGCACTGGCAGATAATTTCACCTGATTTGAGAAGATTCAGACTAGAAACAAGTTTTTTTTTCTTAAATCTAGACAGATTAGTTTTGCAGTGAAGGCTTCGACTTCTGAAGATGAAGTTTCAGACATGCAGGTATTGGCAGTGAGGTTAGCAGAAATAAAAATGCAACATGAAGACTAAGAATAAATAAATGAGATCTGCAGGATCGGCTGTGAAGGGCTGAAATAACTGAAGAGATTGATCATGGTATAGACACGTCAAACAGCTGATCTATCTCTCAACAACTCCACCAGTAACTCCTCCTTTTCAGCTTTCTGCTCAAAAGTCACTTTATTAGGTACACCTGTTCAATGGCCTGTTAACACAACTAGCTCATCAGCCAATCACATGGCAGCAACTCAATGCATTTAGGCACGTAGACGTGATTAAGACAACCTGCTGAAGTTGACATCAAGCATCAGAATGAGGAAAAAGGAGATGTTAGGGACAGATGTCACTGATGTCCTTTTACTGTGGACAGGTGCTCTGTTTCCACCTCCTGTTGGCTGCAGTGGGTGCACAGTCTGTCTTCTTTAGGGACCCAGCTTTTCCTGTGGCGTCCTCTCTCGATGGCGAGGATGTGCTCACAGTGTCCCACCCTCAGCCTTAGCACTTTGACCTGAACCTTTCTTTCCCTCTGAAACCGTGTTTGTCCTCCTGTTCTCTAGCCTTGGCTAAAGCTGGCCACACACTACAAGATTTAAGCCAGACTTTAGGCCCCCCCTGATAACTATGGGGGAGTTCTGAGTCAGAGTTTATCCATAATCTAAAACAGTGTTACTCAACCCTGCTCAACCAAAGAGCCAAACTGATAAATAAACACATTTGCAAGAGCCGCAATCGAAGTGAACGGCTTAAAGTAGCAATAAAAATAAGTTACAGGTGGCAAAATAGTCCAAAAGTGGCAAAAAATTAGAGAAAAATGACTAAAATGAGCAAAAAGCAGTCAAGAAGGGCAAATAGGGTTAAAAAAAATTTCAGAAATAGGTTATATTTAATGGCAAAAGCTAGCTTCAATGGGTGAAAAGTGATAAAAATGGTGAAAAGTAGCAAAAACAGTCCATAAGTAGCAAAAAGATGGCAAGAAAATGAGAGAAAAGTGACTAAAATGGGCAAAAGGCAGACAAGGGTGGCAAAATAGGGCAAAAAGATCGGAAACAAGTGGAATTTAATGGTAAAAGGTAGCTTAAATGTGCAAAATAATGTGAAAAAGTGACAACAATGGGCCAAAAAAGGGAAAAGGTGGTACTTAATGGCAAAGGTAGGTCAAAGGGAGGAAACATGCTGAAAAAAAGGTGAAAAAGGGCAAAAATGGGATAAATGGGACAGTTTAGTTTGGCAGTTAAAGCCTCTGTAGAAGTCTGGGAAACACACTGATTAATGTGATTAGTTTCTAAGGTCAGTTTCCCGTTTTGAAGGTTTTCTGGGGGAATAATATTTCAGAAGTGATGACAGGCTGGTTAACTCAGTCATAAGATCATACCTAACAGAAAACTCTGCAGACTGCCCCTTTACAAAGGCTCATTCTCACCAAGAACAAGAACAATCTGATCAAAACTAACCAAGAGCCGAATTTCTGATGACTAATGATAAAGAGAGCCTTTTTATTTAGCAGAACTTGAAGTGCTGCTGGATCTGTGCAGACTTTAAATCCTGGTCCGGCTCACCTCATGGAGGGTGATGGCCTGGGTACTCAAAGTTAGTTAAAACTACACAGAAGTGTCCTTTAAAGCTGTCCCAGTCAGTGTTGTTGTGCCATTATACTGCCTTTATTTTACAGTAATACAGACTTTATTCTGAAACATCCAACATTAATGCATTTAAGGCCTGCAGTGTGAGCAGGAGAGCTTTAGTGAAGGACATTTAAGGGTTTTATTTTAATATCTAACTTCTGCATGCTGTCAGATTATGTGGATGGTGTGTAATGAAAGAATGACTGGCTTTTTATAAATCACATCACTAATGTAGTTGTAATTTTAGAGCTCTGTGTGAGTTTTTATTAAAAACAGTGAGACTGCGGGGATTGGCCTCAGTAGTATGTTTGGGTGGCTCTAACAGCCGTTTGGGGTGTGCCGGTGCACTCGATGTCTCGCCATGGGACACTTCCCTGAGCTGAGGAGTGGGCAGTGGAGGTCTCCTTCACCCTCAGGACCTCTGGCTGCGTTGTTGGACGCCACTCGTCCCAGATCCGGCGGTGGTTCGCCTCGCTGACTGCGACATTCCCCCTCATCGCAGCTGTCTGGGTCTTCCTCATGTAGGTGTGGAGAACGCAGGTGGCCTTGACACACTTCTCTGTGACTTCAGGGCCGACCTGGAGTCCACGTCTGTACATCCTCCACCGTGAAGACAGGATGCTGAAGGGTCGCCTCAGAGGAAAGGCCTCATCACCAACAAAGACGTGTGCCTGGGCTCCTCTGTGGTCAGCTGGAAGTGGCGGGTCAGCAGGCAGACGGGGTGAGCCAGTAACTAGCGCTCGACCAAAGGCCGAGTTAGCCAGTATCCCGCCATCACTTGTTCTGCCATAACCGCCAACATCGATGACACAAAAACAGTACTCTGCATCCACAACAGCAAGAAGAACCAAAGAAAAGTTCCCCTTGTAGTTGTAGAGTTGAGAGCCTGAGTTGGGAGGGGCTTTGATTACCACATGCTTCCTGTCTATGGCGCCACAGCAGAGGGGAAGCTCCATCGCTCCTGGAACTTATAGAGGGACATGGACCTCCAATCCTCTGTGTTGGGCACAGCAATGAAACCATCCACGGAGCAGTCCCAGATAGCAGAGGCCACATCTGGGACAACGGATGACAGTGGAGACTCCCACAGCTGTTAGCTAAACTGCTGCAGCGAATAACACAGATGAAAGATTAGCGACTAAAACACACGTGATGTTTTTATGATGAACCCTCTGATTTCATGCCTACTGTGCATGGGGATTCACTCGTTAAAATGCAAAGTGAGACGTGGTGAGTAAAACCTCTAAATGATCACCTGTGTTCCTGTTTTTAGTCAGTGAACGTTTCCTCACATTTACACGGTGAAACTCACCATCAGTTCACAGTTACTGACGTCACTAGTTCACTATAGACCGGCCCACGACTGCTGCATTCGCTCACTGTTAGCTTTTTAATAGTTGATGGTGAAGCCTGTATGTAGGCTGGAAACAATGTCCAACGCAAACCAACTATGGTAATATGGATTTCATGAAGTGCTGATGAATCTTTGTGCAGAAAGAAACGAGGCAACAACGAGTTAACGCCACGAGAGTTTGCTCGCCGTCGTTCTGGCGTTAATGCTGTGTATCCTGAGGCTGCGCTGACATTGTGTGGTGTGTATTTGCGTACTTCCCTGGCATGCCACTTACCGGAGGCAGATGGACCGGCGCTCCGTCATGGCGTTCTAAGACCGGAGGACCCTGCCTGTGTACGCCATGGCGTTCTAAGATCAGAGGACCCTGCCTGTGTACGCCATGGCGTTCTAAGATCAGAGGACCCTGCCTGTGTACGCCATGGCGCTCTAAGACCAGAGGACCCTGCCTGTGTACGTCATGGCGTTCTAAGACCGGAGGACCCTGCCTGTGTACGCCATGGCGCTCTAAGATCGGAGGACCCTGCCTGTGTACGCCATGGCGTTCTAAGATCAGAGGACCCTGCCTGTGTACGCCATGGCGCTCTAAGACCAGAGGACCCTGCCTGTGTACGCCATGGCGCTCTAAGATCGGAGGACCCTGCCTGTGTACGCCATGGCGCTCTAAGACCGGAGGACCCTGCCTGTGTACGTCATGGCGTTCTAAGATCGGAGGACCCTGCCTGTGTACGCCATGGCGCTCTAAGACCGGAGGACCCTGCCTGTGTACGCCATGGCGCTCTAAGACCGGAGGACCCTGCCTGTGTACGCCATGGCGCTCTAAGACCGGAGGACCCTGCCTGTGTACGCCATGGCGCTCTAAGACCGGAGGACCCTGCCTGTGTACGCCATGGCGCTCTAAGACCGGAGGACCCTGCCTGTGTACGCCATGGCGCTCTAAGACCGGAGGACCCTGCCTGTGTGGCGCTCTCAGAGACCGGAGGACCCTGCCTGTATCTGCCTGTGTACGCCATGGCGCTCTAAGACCGGAGGACCCTGCCTGTGTATGCCATGGCGCTCTAAGACCGGAGGACCCTGCCTGTGTACGCCATGGCGCTCTAAGACCGAGGACCCTGCCTGTATACGCCATGGCGCTCTAAGACCGGAGGACCCTGCCTGAGTACGCCATGGCGTTCTAAGACCGGAGGACGCTGCCTGTGTACGCCATGGCGTTCTAAGATCGGAGGACCCTGCCTGTAGGCCATGGCGCTCTAAGACCGGAGGACCCTGCCTGTATGCCATGGCGTCTAAAAGCCGGAGGACCCTGCCTGTATGCGCCATGGCGTTCTAAGACCGGAGGACCCTGCCTGTATGCGCCATGGCGTTCTAAGACCGGAGGACCCTGCCTGTGTACGCCATGGCGCTCTAAGACCGGAGGACCCTGCCTGTGTACGCCAGCTCTAAGCCCGGAGGACCCTGCCTGTGTACGCCATGGCGCTCTAAGACCGGAGGACCCTGCCTGTGTACGCCATGGCGCTCTAAGACCGGAGGACCCTGCCTGTGTACGTCATGGCGCTCTAAGATCAGAGGACCCTGCCTGTGTACGCCATGGCGCTCTAAGATCGGAGGACCCTGCCTGTGTACGCCATGGCGCTCTAAGATCAGAGGACCCTGCCTGTGTACGCCATGGCGCTCTAAGATCAGAGGACCCTGCCTGTGTACGCCATGGCGCTCTAAGATCAGAGGACCCTGCCTGTGTACGTCATGGCGTTCTAAGACCGGAGGACCCTGCCTGTGTACGCCATGGCGCTCTAAGACCGGAGGACCCTGCCTGTGTACGCCATGGCGCTCTAAGACCGGAGGACCCTGCCTGTGTACGTCATGGCGTTCTAAGATCGGAGGACCCTGCCTGTGTACGCCATGGCGCTCTAAGATCAGAGGACCCTGCCTGTGTACGTCATGGCGCTCTAAGATCAGAGGACCCTGCCTGTGTACGCCATGGCGCTCTAAGATCAGAGGACCCTGCCTGTGTATGTCATGGCGCTCTACATTCCAAGCATTTTTCAGATGTAGCTTTTATGCTAGCTCATGAACATACTGAAAAGTAATGAGCCCAAACCAAAATAAACCTGCTTTCAAATCACAATATTCACTGTAATTTCTCTCCACTTTTTTCCCAGGATATGGAAAAAATAAAAACTTTTGAAAACACGTCGGTTAAATGTAAAAACTGGTCGAGTGAAAACCTGATGAAAACCCTAATGAAGCCATCTCAGTCTTTCACAGTTGGGCTTTTTCTCAGAGTTCTGATATTTTAGACATGAAAACAGACCAGGGTGGTCAGTACTGACTAGTCCTGATAGATCAAGCTAAAGTTGTTAATTCCATGAAGATGTCCTCTCCAAGTTTTCCTGAAGTTTTCCTGAAGTTTTCCTGAAGTTTTCCTGAAGTTTTTCTGAAGTTTTTCTGAAGTTTTCCTGAAGTTTTCCTGAGGTTTTTCTGAAGTTTTCCTGAAGTTTTTCTGAAGTTTTCCTGAAGTTTTTCTGAAGTTTTCCTGAAGTTTTCCTGAAGTTTTTCTGAAGTTTTCCTGAAGTTTTCCTGAAGTTTTCCTGAAGTTTTTCTGAAGTTTTTCTGAAGTTTTCCTGAAGTTTTTCTGAAGTTTTCCTGAAGTTTTTCTGAAGTTTTCCTGAAGTTTTCCTGAAGTTTTTCTGAAGTTTTCCTGAAGTTTTTCTGAAGTTTTCCTGAAGTTTTTCTGAAGTTTTCCTGAAGTTTTTCTGAAGTTTTCCTGAAGTTTTTCTGAAGTTTTTCTGAAGTTTTCCTGAAGTTTTCCTGAAGTTTTCCTGAAGTTTTTCTGAAGTTTTCCTGAAGTTTTCCTGAAGTTTTCCTGAAGTTTTTCTGAAGTTCTGAAGTTCCTGAAGTTTTCCTGAAGTTTTTTCCTGAAGTTTTCCTGAAGTTTTTCTGAAGTTTTCCTGAAGTATTTCTGAAGTTTTTCTGAAGTTTTTCTGAAGTTTTCCTGAAGTTTTCCTGAAGTAGTTTCCAGGTTTTCCTGAAGTTTTCCTGAAGTTTTCCAGTTCCTGAAGTTTTCTGAAGTTTTCCAGTTTTCCTGAAGTTTTCCTGAAGTTTTCTGAAGTTTTCCAGTTTCCTGAAGTTTTCTGAAGTTTTCCTGAAGTTTTCCTGAAGTTTTCCTGAAGTTTCCTGAAGTTTTCCAGTTCTAAGTTTTCCCAGTTTTCCTGAAGTTTTCTGAAGTTTTCCTGAAGTTTTCTGAAGTTTTCCTGAAGTTTTCCTGAAGTTTTTCCTGAAGTTTTCCAGTTTTCCTGAAGTTTTCTGAAGTTTTCTGAAGTTTTCCTGAAGTTTTCTGAAGTTTTCCTGAAGTGAAGTTTTCCTGAAGTTTTTCCAGCTGAAGTTTTCCAGTTTTCCAGTTTTCCTGAAGTTTTCCTGAAGTTTTCTGAAGTTTTCCTGAAGTTTTCTGAAGTTTTCCTGAAGTTTTCCAAGTTTTCCTGAAGTTTTCCAGTTCTCTGAAGTTTTCTGAAGTTTTCCTGAAGTTTTCCTGGAGTTTTCCTGAAGTTTTCTGAAGCCTAAGTTTTCTGAAGTTTTCCTGAAGTTTTCTAAGTTTTCTGAAGTTTTCCTGAAGTTTTCTGAAGTTCTGCTGAAGTTTTCCTGAAGTTTTCCTGAAGTTTTCTAAGTTTTCTGAAGTTTTCCTGAAGTTTTTCTGAAGTTTTCCTGAAGTTTTCCTGAAGTTTTTCTGAAGTTTTTCTGAAGTTTTCCTGAAGTTTTCCTGAAGTTTTCCTGAAGTTTTTCTGAAGTTTTCCTGAAGTTTTCCTGAAGTTTTCCTGAAGTTTTTCTGAAGTTTTCCTGAAGTTTTCCTGAAGTTTTTCTGAAGTTTTCCTGAAGTTTTTCTGAAGTTTTTCTGAAGTTTTTCTGAAGTTTTCTTGTCAAGTTCAAGTTTTTGTACACACAGGTAGAAAAACATATTTTATCCTACCCTAAATAAAGCTTTAGTTTATTTTTATTATTTTTTAAATAAATTATATTCATTAACATGTTTATGAGTGTTATAGCCTACGGTTTAATGTGAAAGCAATAGTACGTTTTAAACGAGTATTTTATTTTACAATCAGTGCTAAATAAATGAAAGGATTGAAATTATCTGTATGTATTTTATTCTTTTTTATTTTATTTTTGCTTTTTTCCAGTGCTTTAGTGGGAAAGTAAGCGCTGGTTCTCTCCTTAATCTCAGAGTCCCTGCAGTGTTTGTGAACTGAGACATCCAGGCTGGAAGTTTCTGCCAATCAGACGATTGCTCTGTGAGAAAAACTCATTTATTCTGAATACTGCTATTATTACATATTGTTGTTCTGAGAGCCAGAGCAGGATCTAAGGGCTCCTTAGAGGACTCAGGTTGATTATCCGGTTTTCCTCCAACAGGGACAGGTGAGTCCACCTGGATTCCTGCACAGAAACGAACGGTGAGACGTTAGCTGTTGAGCTCTGTAGCTCCTTAGCTACCAGAAGCATCCATTAAAGCTGTAGAGAGGATGGGAGAGTAAACCAGCAGCTGTAAACCAGAGAACCAGCGGTTCACCAGCCCACACTCTTAGACGTTTCTGATCATTTCATCATGAGACAAAGAAAGCCTAAATAGAAAATTCAGATTTTAATGCTGATTTCATTTATTAAAGGTAAAAGCTGTCCAACCAAGGCCCCACCGGTTTAAAACAAAGATCATAACGTGGCTTTTAGCCTCCACGTCTTCAGCAGACTGTCCACCTCGTGGTTTCTGTCGGTAATGTTAGAACTGAAGGTTCTGCCATGTTGGAGGCGTCTCTGAAATGATTCCTTTCTGCTTTCAGGATCACCACCACGGCCGCCTGCATGATGGACCTGCGCAGATACCCGCTGGATGAGCAGAACTGCACCCTGGAGATAGAGAGCTGTGAGTACGGAGCCTCCTAGACCTACAGGACACTTCACTCAGACCCAGAGTTACACTGGTGTGTTACAGTAATAACTGTCCCTCTAATCAGAGTTACACTGGTGTGTTACAGTAATAACTGTCCCTCTAATCAGAGTTACACTGGTGTGTTACAGTAATAACTGTCCCTCTAATCAGAGTTACACTGGTGTGTGTTACAGTAATAACTGTCCCTCTAATCAGAGTTACACTGGTGTGTTACAGTAATAACTGTCCCTCTAATCAGAGTTACACTGGTGTGTTACAGTAATAACTGTCCCTCTAATCAGAGTTACACTGGTGTGTGTTACAGTAATAACTGTCCCTCTAATCAGAGTTAAACTGGGCCACTAAAGCTCCAGTATGCAGACTTCCCACAGTAACCAGTGTTTGGTCCTTTTCTATCTCAGGGTAATTAAAGTCAGATCAGTGTTGCTTTAATCACTGGGGGGGGGGCTTACTGTCCCCAGGCCCACAGTAGGGAGGGGCCCTGGAAATGCCTGTATGGAAGCCCATAAGGGTTAAATCAAAAAGACAACAATGTGACAGGACAGAAATTTTTGGAAAAAAAAAAAAATATATAAGTAATAATTATGAAATAAAAAGTCATGGTTATGAATTAAAAAGTCATGATTATGAATTAAAAAGTCATGATTATGAATTAAAAAGTCAAGATTATGAATTAAAAAGTCAAGATTATGAATTAAAAAGTCATGATTATGAATTAAAAAGTCATGATTATGAATTAAAAAGTCAAGATTATGAGAAATAAAGTAATAATTGACTAAATGATTTGTTATCTCATAATTTAGACTGCATCTTTTAATCAGGATTTTTTTATCTCATAATTTTAAATATCTTCTAAATCTTTGAAATATCTTTAATCTGATAATTATGACTCTGGATTTCTTTTTTTATTTCCTTACTTCCAAAGTTTTTCTTTTTTAAATGGCAGAAACGGGCTTCCACACGCCTACAATGAAACGTGTGTTTATTAGTGTGATTATTGTTTCAAAAGTGTGTTTTTATTTAATTTTTCTGAATAATTAGCGCCATTATTGTTTCAAAAGTGTGTTTTTATTTGATTTTTCTGAATAATTAGTGCCATTATTGTTTTAAAAGTGTGTTTTTATTTAATTTTTCTGAATAATTAGTGCCATTATTGTTTTAAAAGTGTGTTTTTATTTAATTTTTCTGAATAATTAGTGCCATTATTGTTTTAAAAGTGTGTTTTTATTTGATTTTTCTGAATAATTAGTGCCATTATTGTTTCAAAAGTGTGTTTTTATTTGATTTTTCTGAATAATTAGTGCCATTATTGTTTCAAAAGTGTGTTTTTATTTGATTTTTCTGAATAATTAGTGTCATTATTGTTTTAAAAGTGTGTTTTTATTTGATTTTTCTGAATAATTAGTGCCATTATTGTTTCAAAAGTGTGTTTTTATTTAATTTTTCTGAATAATTAGTGCCATTATTGTTTTAAAAGTGACTAAATGAATCAGTCAACAGACCGACAGAGTCAAATCCAGTTCTGGGGCCTCTCTCTTAAAAATGTCCAACAGCGTGGTCCAGTGTGGAATGAGATTTGAGAAAGGCGTATGATGGTAAATTCGTCGCGGTTTACTCGCTGTTTGCATGACTTACCTGAGCTGACTGTCAGTGAGGGGTTAAATTTAGCTGAAGATGTACATGGCAGCACGCAGCAGCGATGCCCAGAGGTGCTTTTAACCCGTTTTTGGATGTTTGGATGCCACGCGATGATGATAGAGAGACCAGAAACAACAATCGAAACAAAGAAAAAACCAAGGAAACGGACAAATGGAGGCAGTATAGGAGGGTTTAGATGCGTTTTGGCTCAGCACGTGTCGTTGGGCGGGAGTTGTGAAGCGGCCTTATTTTCCACCCCCGCCGTGCAGAGAGCCCATTCTTAGTCTTTGAATGTTGAATCTGTCTTTTGTTTCCAGTTCCTGTTTTCTCTCTCAGGGATCAGACTTTTGCTCGCTTCTCGGTTTTGCGTTCGCGCTGCCTGATCCTTTGTTTGCGTTTCGTGAGTTTTTGCTCTCAGTTCTGACACAAATATCACGCGTGGGTGGGCTTTTCTGGGGCGTATCCCTATTGGCCAATGAGTTTTTGAGTGACAGCTCAGTCACTCCAGGTGCTCCAGAAGTTGTTGTTCAGCTCACGTCTGTGAAATGTAGGAAACCAGCGGCCTGTGGTTTTTGCATCAGTTTGACTGCATCACTGATGCTTTATTGACTCTAGCTGGCGATTAAACCGCTGTATTTGTCAGCGCAGTAGTAGATGTTGTAGTGTTTCGTACACATGCGTGTTTTATCGATTTTTCCGGCCACTTCAGGAGTCGTCTTCTTGGCTTTGTACGTAAACTACGCCATCATCAGCTTGTCCATTAGCTCAGCGGTGATATAGATGTCTGTCTCTCAGGGACCGGGTTTGCATGTGTAACAATTACAATTAACAATTCCTCATTTTTGTATGTTTTTCTGGTTAAATATGAGAGTTTTATTAAAATGATCACTCCCTTTAATGCAGCGGTTCACATCCAGTTTGCAAAATGAGTTGCAATCATCACAGTTAGATATTTTCTCTGGATGGTCCAGCCCCAGTTTGATCTAATATCGTGTTGGTTGGAGCAGCAGTTCTCAGTCTTTCTTTGCCCACACCACAACCACATCTTTACAAACAACCTCTGACATGTCAGAGTAAATCCAGGGTCTGGTCTTAGTTCAGGCACGCCGCGGGATCATTGAGATGATCTAACCATGTCCTTGTCAGCTGATGCACTCTAGGCATGCTATTGACCAATCGTAATGCTGCCACATCCAAAGCCTGTCTATGCTCTGCTACCCTCTGAAAGCTTCTTTTTACAGCCCTCCTCCCCCCCAGCTCCTCCTTTATTGTCCCTCTTACTTCATCAGTGTCAGTCTGGTGTCATTTATGCCTGCAGGTGCCAGCAGCGCTGCAGTGATTTCTCTGTCTGTCATTGTTGGAACATCCCTCCCTCTCATGGCAGTCATTGTTTTCAATATTTCCCTCACAGAGAAAAGTTGAACAAAGATCTCAGTTTAAAATATGCCGTAGCAAATGCATATGGATTTATTCAAGTCCCAGTACATCATGGTTATCATGGTTATTGTTTTGGTGGAGCCCCCTGGTGGCTGAAATTACATACCATGGTCTTCAACAAATAAAAAAAAACATTTCAGTTGTTTGAATGTTGACTGAATTATTAAGATTGACTTCTTACTTTTACTTAATACTTGAGTACAATATAAGATAACAGAGATACTTTTGACACTTCATTTAAAAAAATCAAATATTTACTGGAGTCGCTTTGTGACGGATGACTTTTACTCTACTCATGTCATCTTCTGGTATATCTGTACTTTTACTCAAGAACAGTTCTAGAGAACTTTATAAAGCACTGTGAATAAGTGTTATGCCCTGTAAAGACGTAGTGAACACGTTAACATTTTTTTCATCTGACTGAACTATAATAAAACACATCAGTGTTACAGCTGAAGTTTGCACCAAACTGATTAAAATCTGGATTTCACGGCTCTTAATTAGCTCAAATGGACATCTGCCCTGAAAAATCTTTCCTGACAAGGTGGGGCTGATGTGACGGTTTCTACGTCACAAACTCTATATAACAGGTAGACCGCCTCTAGCTGACGTCACCATTCAGAGACCACTCCCATCCTCTGCTGCGCTGCTACGGCTCTGAGAGCTCCGGCTAACGGACCGAACAGGTCGTGCTCAGAACCACCACGGTCCGCCACCACACTATAGCCTGCGTCGGGGGGCTCTAGAGGGGAAAACGATGGCTATGAGGCCGCGGTGCTGTGGGACTCTGTGTCTCTCTCTGACGAGGGGACATCACTGTCACTCCCGCCTCATCTGGAAAGCCCCGCCCTTTTCCCCTCCCTCCTCTCAGCACATAACTACCCACTTTCTGCTGATTTTTTGAATCATGGAGGTAGGCGGAGTTAGCTCTGAGCCAGGAGTTCACTTACACTTTAAGCACAGAGAAAGGCAAACAAAGAGAGCAGACGTAGTTTGATCCTCTGTCTGGATGTAACCAGCTCTACCTGTGACGTGTAGAACAGCGCTGCAACTACGGCAGGTGGTTTTAACATTTAAAGTTAAGTCTGACTGTCCAGAGTCAGCGTAGTAGATATCAACAAAGTCCTTCTGACTAGTCGTAATTACATTTTGAATAGGAGGAATTTCAATTCTAGATATCTGTAATTCAATTTTGCCTGGTCAGAAAGAACATTTCAGATATCTACAACGTCATTTTGTCATTTCCACCATGTTAATCACGGATATCTGCAAATGAATAGTAGATATCAGTAAATCCAATTCAAGATATCTACAATTACATTTTGACTAGTCATAATTCCATTTACAGATATCTACAATGTAATCTGGCCTAGTCAAAACTTAACCTAAGATATCTGAAAAGGGACATGTAGATATCTTGAATTGAGTGGATGAATGAAAGCGAGCTCTCGCACCACCTTCCTTACTTAAATTGGATTTCCAGATATCTATAATTCATTTGCAGATATCCGTGATTAACATGGTGGATATCTGAAATGATGCTGATATCTGTAATGAGGAACCCGTACACATGAATGGTCAAAATGACGTTGTAGATATCTGAAATGTTCTTTCTGACTAGGCAACATTGAATTACAGATATCTACAATGTTAATTCCAGATATTCAAACTTAACTTTTAAATGTTAAAACTGCTTGCCATATGCAACTGCATGTAATAACCTGATAAAAATCGTTTTTTTTCCTCTTGATGGAAGTGCTACAGTTTCCTAAACTTAGCACAAACAGTAAGGAAACGTGTGTTTGGTAGGTTCTTTCTTTGTCGTAACGATGCTTCTTGGCAGTAAATCTGTTTATCACCCTTTTAAATAGAGCCACACTTGTGAGGAACATGCATTTGTGGGATGAGCAGCAGAGCTGAGTATGTGGGTTGCTCCCATAAAAACTTGTAGAAGGATTGAATGAAACACCTGTAGAGGTTCGCTGTGAGGGGAGTAGCGTATCCATATTTCTGTGGCAATAAAGAGGTGCTGCCAAACGATTAACATTTTTAATCAGATTAATCACAGGGTTGCTATAGATTAATTTCAATTAATCATGATTAAATATCATTCGTTTTTCATCTATATTAATCACGTTTTATTTTGCATAAGCAAACAGACTCAATCTCCGACAAACATGCCTGTCGTTAATGTGGCGTTTTAAGCTG
This sequence comes from Cheilinus undulatus, assembly GCF_018320785.1. NCBI lineage: Eukaryota > Metazoa > Chordata > Actinopteri > Labriformes > Labridae > Cheilinus > Cheilinus undulatus. The sequence continues at coordinate 43,695,999 of NC_054882.1, read as the reverse complement.
GAAGTGCTTCAGTGAAAAGAAAACTCCTTCCTGCAGAATGTGCATGATGCTTTTTGTCGGTCGACTGTTCCATCTTGTTTTTTTTTTTTTGTACTCTAATTTCCCATCGAGAGGGCCAGCGAGCTGTTTAGCGTCGTCCATATCGAGTTGGTTGGTCTCAACGGCCCATTTCTTGGCGTGCTCGACGGTAACCCTTCTTGGACAAACCGCCCAAAATGCGTTGCCAGAGACGTGTCAGGGATTTTGAGTCAATCTGCGCTGTAGATGGGTTCATTGCATTGAAATTTTCATTCAGATGAATCATGATGATGGATTCATCCGCATTAATGCGTTAATTTTGACAGCCCTAGTTTAAACATTTGATATGGTGTCAGGGTCAGGAGATGGACTGATGAAAAGGGTCATGGGATGTGGAGGAGGGCTTGTTTTTGAGGACTTGGTGCAGCTTAAGTGCGTTTGAGGAGAGGAGACCTAGGTGGAGGAATCTTGTGTCACTGATGTACGCGGTGGGGAACAAGAGCGATTCTGACTCTGGGGGGGGGGAAGTGTCTCCTCTCAGTAAGGAGTCTCCCGGTGGATCCTGAGTTAGGAGTGGTATTTGTATTTAGAGGAGGTATAAATCCATGGATCCAGCCTGATCCCTGATCCCTGGTCTCCAACCACTGAAGAAGATAAATGAAATTTTATCAGCTGTAAACGCTCCTCTTTAAATCTCTCCACCCCCTCGCGCAGCCTCGGGTCAGAATCCTCCCAGAGACTCTTTGGTCATCGAGGACGGCGCTGCTTTTCACGCCAGCTGATGCAAACTGGCAGGTCTTGTTCAATCAGACCTGGCTGGAGTGGCTCACTTAAATAATGGATAGTGGCCACATGCATAGTTAAAGTGGCCCATAATAAATGCAGAGAGACTTCAGGGCTCGGTTTAAGGTGAGTGTGTGACAGAGGAAAAGGCACGCTCTGACATCTGGGGGACTAAATTAACTAAGCGTACCTGCATTCACATTTAGACTTTTAGACTTTGGACCAACATTCCCAGGACTGCATGTAACAGGATGCTCCACAGCTCTGCAGCTGCTGGAGAATATTCCAGAAAGACCTCATCCATCACTTCCTGTGGCTCTCATCATCAGGGATGATGGCACCATGGCCGTCATAGTTTATGTTTAAATGTGTGTCTTATTGAGTTTTAACAAACTTATACTGAGTTTTTACTTCCCAATTTGACCTTTTTTACTGACCTCAACCCGCTGTGAGCCTAAACTGAGCCGAAACCAACCCTGGTAACAGTTTTTGGTTGGTCCCTGCTGGTCGTGTTCCTGCTCTGCTGCCAATCAGACGTGTGGAAGCTCATTTTACTGGGTCCTTCCTCCTCCAATCCCTTCTACCAGACAACATTCATGTTTTTATTCCTCTTTGGGGCTCTGGTGCAGACCTGCAGGTCCTGTAGGTCTGCTATCTGGGCTCAGGTGGACTAGGGTCCTCGCCGACTGCAGACCAGCATTTCAGCTGGGGTCCAGCGCTAGCTTGCTATGCTGCTGTTGCCTGGGGCTTCAGGCTGTTTTGGTGGGCTAGTGCAGGATGCTGGGGGGGGGGGGGGGGGGTGTTGGCCTCTCGGATCCTCTGGCTGGTCCGCTCTTTTCTGTTTGCTATGAGTGCGTGTGAAGATCAGGGATTATGCAGCATTGCCTTATTGCAAATATATTGATTTTTGCAGCAGCGGAAAAAAAAAATAGCACTTTAGCCTACATTCTGTTTAATCAGGGTCAGGTCTGGGGATTTCCTGATCTGGGTTTGGGCAGGTCTGGGGATTTCCTGATCTGGGTTTGGGCAGGTCTGGGGATTTCCTGATCAGGGTTTGGTCAGGTCTGGGGATTTCCTGATCTGGGTTTGGGCAGGTCTGGGGATTTCCTGATCAGGGTTTGGTCAGGTCTGGGGATTTCCTGATCAGGGTTTGGGCAGGTCTGGGGATTTCCTGATCAGGGTTTGGTCAGGTCTGGGGATTTCCTGATCAGGGTTTGGGCAGGTCTGGGGATTTCCTGATCAGGGTTTGGTCAGGTCTGGGGATTTCCTGATCAGGGTTTGGTCAGGTCTGGGGATTTCCTGATCAGGGTTTGGGCAGGTCTGGGGATTTCCTGATCTGGGTTTGGGCAGGTCTGGGGATTTCCTCATCAGGGTTTGGGCAGGTCTGGGGATTTCCTCATCAGGGTTTGGGCAGGTCTGGGGATTTCCTGATCTGGGTTTGGGCAGGTCTGGGGATTTCCTGATCTGGGTTTGGGCAGGTCTGGGGATTTCCTGATCTGGGTTTGGGCAGGTCTGGGGATTTCCTGATCTGGGTTTTGGCAGTTCTGGGGATTTCCTGATCTGGGTTTGGGCAGGTCTGGGGATTTCCTGATCTGGGTTTTGGCAGGTCTGGGGATTTCCTGATCTGGGTTTGGGCAGGTCTGGGGATTTCCTGATCTGGGTTTTGGCAGTTCTGGGGATTTCCTCATCAGGGTTTGGGCAGGTCTGGGGATTTCCTCATCAGGGTTTGGGCAGGTCTGGGGATTTCCTGATCTGGGTTTGGGCAGGTCTGGGGATTTCCTGATCTGGGTTTGGGCAGGTCTGGGGATTTCCTGATCTGGGTTTGGGCAGGTCTGGGGATTTCCTGATCTGGGTTTGGGCAGGTCTGGGGATTAAATGAGGATAACTGCAGGTAACAGTTTGGGTTTCGGCTCTAAGCTCTACAGATGCAGACCAGCATCTGAGTTCCTGCTGATTTATGGCAGACCCTCTCAGTAGCTGTGTTTCCATTACTCTGAGAAATGCAGAAACTAAAAATCCTAATAAAACCGGCTAATGGAAACACCTAGATGTAGAAAAACCTCCCAGATATCACTGAAAAGTTTTTACGCTCTCATGAGGAGGTTTTTCAGACCTTAAATACAGAAATATGTCTTAAAAATGTAATAGAAACACTTTTTCTGCATTTACACATCACAGCATGTAACATATGGTGTCACATGACCAGATCACTCTGAGACAACATGGCGGGTACGTGTGGACAGAAGAGGACACCAGACTTTTCTTACACCCTTATAAATGGCTTTAGCCAAGCATACAGGCTTTTCCTCTGAACTATCATCCGTTGTCTTTGTCTTTTGTTCAGAATTATCCAGACAGCCGCTGTAGCTGGAATCTCAGCCGTACCAACCGTGGCCGTTAGCTTCCTGACAGCGGAGTCAAGCAAGACGAGATTTAAGGAGAATTATGAGGCTCATGCCCAAAACTCCCTTCAGTAAAACACATCCCTAGATCTATTGCTTTTATATTATTCAGAGCCCCCTCTACATGTACCTAGGAAAAGCAGACACATTTTAATAGTTTCACTGATAAAACCCTAAAAAAGCTCATGCATGCTTTCCTCATCAAAGTCCGTTGTATAAACTACTTATTTATTTATTTATTTATTTATTTATTTATTTACTGCTCCATCATGGTTCTGATCAGGGCCAGAAATCGACACTGACTGCTGGAATTGACTTGATTCTTGGTTTGATTCAATATTAATTCATAAAGGTGTATTTCAGAAACAAAAATGTTTCTTCTACATTTCAGAGATTCTCAGAGAACTTCAGTTTGAAGTAGTAAAAAGAATGAAAATCCAGCAACATTAAAAATATCAGGGTTTCCATTAAAATGGACCCTAAACTAGTATTTATATCAGCATTTTAACTCTGTGGCTCATCCTGGATCTGGCTCCTTGTGTCCAGGTCTCCTCTGTCTCTAGTGTAGTCTGAAATCCTCTTTAGTCTGGAGGATCCTTCAGAGCTGCCAGGGTCCACCATGTTTGTTTGAACAGAGATAAGTCAGAGCTGAAACTGGTCGTTCAATGAATGAACCTAAGAATAAGAAGATTTGATCACTGATTTTAATAAAGTTTAATGCTGTATGATCACACTGGAGCTTAAAATGTGGTAGAAGAAGTCAGATATGGAGCAGAACGTCTGATGCTCTAATGCTGGTCTGTCCCTCCATCTACACTCCTGTCTGTGAGCTGTGATCTATAGACACACACCTGCACTCTAAAACACTCACCTGTACTCTAAAACACTCACCTGTACTCTTAAACACACACCTGTACTCTTAAACACTCACCTGTACTCTTAAACACTCACCTGTACTCTTAAACACACACCTGTACTCTTAAACACTCACCTGTACTCTAAAACACTCACCTGTACTCTAAAACACTCACCTGTACTCTTAAACACTCACCTGTACTCTTAAACACTCACCTGTACTCTTAAACACTCACCTGTACTCTAAAACACACACCTGTACTCTAAAACACACACCTGTACTCTTAAACACACACCTGCACTCTAAAACACACACCTGTACTCTAAAACACACACCTGTACTCTTAAACACACACCTGTACTCTAAAACACTCACCTGTACTCTAAAACACTCACCTGTACTCTTAAACACACACCTGTACTCTTAAACACACACCTGTACTCTAAAACACTCACCTGTACTCTAAAACACTCACCTGTACTCTTAAACACACACCTGTACTCTAAAACACTCACCTGTACTCTAAAACACTCACCTGTACTCTAAAACACTCACCTGTACTCTTAAACACACACCTGTACTCTAAAACACTCACCTGTACTCTAAACACTCACCTGTACTCTTAAACACACACCTGTACTCTTAAACACTCACCTGTACTCTAAAACACACACCTGTACTCTAAAACACTCACCTGTACTCTTAAACACTCACCTGTACTCTTAAACACACACCTGTACTCTTAGACACTCACCTGTACTCTTAAACACTCACCTGTACTCTAAAACACACACCTGTACTCTAAAACACTCACCTGTACTCTAAACACTCACCTGTACTCTTAAACACACACCTGTACTCTTAAACACTCACCTGTACTCTTAAACACACACCTGTACTCTTAAACACTCACCTGTACTCTTAAACACACACCTGTACTCTTAGACACTCACCTGTACTCTTAGACACTCACCTGTACTCTTAGACACTCACCTGTACTCTTAGACACTCACCTGTACTCTTAAACACACACCTGTACTCTTAAACACACACCTGTACTCTTAAACACACACCTGTACTCTTAGACACTCACCTGTACTCTTAAACACACACCTGTACTCTAAAACACACAGCTGTACTCTAAAACATACACCTGTACTCTAAAACACACACCTGTACTCTAAAACACACAGCTGTACTCTAAAACATACACCTGTACTCTTAAACACACACCTGTACTCTTAAACACTCACCTGTACTCTTAAACACTCACCTGTACTCTTAAACACTCACCTGTACTCTTAAACACTCACCTGTACTCTTAAACACTCACCTGTACTCTAAAACACACACCTGTACTCTTAAACACACAGCTGTACTCTAAAACACACACCTGTACTCTTAAACACACACCTGTACTCTTAAACACTCACCTGTACTCTTAGACACTCACCTGTACTCTTAAACACTCACCTGTACTCTAAAACACACACCTGTACTCTTAGACACTCACCTGTACTCTTAAACACTCACCTGTACTCTTAAACACACACCTGTACTCTTAGACACTCACCTGTACTCTTAAACACTCACCTGTACTCTAAAACACACACCTGTACTCTTAAACACACAGCTGTACTCTTAAACACTCACCTGTACTCTTAAACACTCACCTGTACTCTTAAACACACACCTGTACTCTTAAACACTCACCTGTACTCTAAAACACACACCTGTACTCTTAAACACACACCTGTACTCTAAAACACACACCTGTACTCTTAGACACTCACCTGTACTCTTAAACACACAGCTGTACTCTTAAACACACACCTGTACTCTTAAACACTCACCTGTACTCTTAAACACTCACCTGTACTCTTAAACACTCACCTGTACTCTAAAACACACACCTGTACTCTTAAACACACACCTGTACTCTTAGACACTCACCTGTACTCTTAAACACTCACCTGTACTCTAAAACACACACCTGTACTCTAAAACACACACCTGTACTCTTAAACACTCACCTGTACTCTTAAACACTCACCTGTACTCTAAAACACACACCTGTACTCTTAAACACACACCTGTACTCTTAAACACACACCTGTACTCTAAAACACACACCTGTACTCTAAAACACACACCTGTACTCTTAAACACACACCTGTACTCTTAAACACTCACCTGTACTCTTAAACACACACCTGTACTCTTAAACACTCACCTGTACTCTAAAACACACACCTGTACTCTAAAACACTCACCTGTACTCTTAAACACTCACCTGTACTCTTAAACACACACCTGTACTCTTAAACACACACCTGTACTCTTAGACACTCACCTGTACTCTTAAACACACACCTGTACTCTTAGACACTCACCTGTACTCTTAAACACACACCTGTACTCTTAGACACTCACCTGTACTCTTAAACACACACCTGTACTCTTAGACACTCACCTGTACTCTTAAACACTCACCTGTACTCTTAAACACACACCTGTACTCTTAGACACTCACCTGTACTCTTAAACACACACCTGTACTCTTAAACACACACCTGTACTCTTAGACACTCACCTGTACTCTTAAACACACACCTGTACTCTTAAACACACACCTGTACTCTTAGACACTCACCTGTACTCTTAAACACTCACCTGTACTCTTAAACACTCACCTGTACTCTAAAACACACACCTGTACTCTTAGACACTCACCTGTACTCTTAAACACTCACCTGTACTCTTAAACACTCACCTGTACTCTAAAACACACACCTGTACTCTTAGACACTCACCTGTACTCTTAAACACTCACCTGTACTCTTAAACACTCACCTGTACTCTAAAACACACACCTGTACTCTCAGCCCTGATAAACAGAAATATTCATCATGTTTTCTCTTATTTTCTGGTTATTAAATGTTGTTGATGTTACTTTTTTCTAACTTGATAGAAATCTACTAGTCGGCAGATTTCTGGGTGAGCCTGTTATGACAAACTTCTTCATGACAGTTTTTTCCAATTGCTTAAACACAAATTTGCAAACTAGGCTGGTTTTATCAAAATACTTAACACAGTTCACAAACCAAACACCCAAACTGTCAAATAGCTCATAGCACTGCAACCAAAACTACATACGGCATTATCAGAATCTAACTTTTACACCAAACGGCCCACGCTTCACTCTTATGACCAGATTTCTGTCTAACCAGCTACACACTGTTCTCTCAT